>NC_056725.1:888331051-888438551 GCF_019279795.1 Protopterus annectens
GATCCCTCTCCAATGCTAAAGTAATACCTGCACCCCTGTAAAACCTATGCAAACCAAACACATCCTCAGCTATCCTAAATACCAATAATAGTAGCAATATTTGGCTACCTACCATTACCTACCAAATATACCTCAAAACACCTGTGCACCTATTGAATCGGAGCCAAATCCATCTTGACCAATTGAATAGCCTAACCTTGCTCCCAAGTCCTAGACAGAATTTAACAAACCTCGCAATGCCTACCATATACCCTTACCTTCACATCAAAAGCTGCTCTGGAATCCTATACAACAACACTAATCATTCCAAGCCAACATAATTCACCTCCTCTGATAAGGCTCATACCAGTGCATATTATCAAGATGAAAATTAACAGTTTCCCCAACAACTTCTGCAACTAATCTCCATGACAGACAACTGCAAGTAACTCCAATCAGTAAAATCCCTCCCCAAAATATCCTACCATCCCATACATCTCTCACCCAAATGTCCTTCCATCCTGCCAGACAACAAGCTAAAAACGTTCCCCCAAAATATGCACATTTCAGGAGCCCAAAAGGACTCTATAACATCCTAATCTGCCCTTGTCCTGCAACTTCGCCCCTCAAAAACAATAGCCTGCATCCACTAGCAACCCCCGAAACCATGCCTTGCTTGGACTTTCAAGCTTCTGATTAAACAATGGAAACCTGTTTCACACAAACCCCACCCCATCCCTTGCAATGTTCTGTCAAGCCTTTAATCTAATCCTTCAATCCCACCCACTGCTGCCAAATCCAATGGTTACCAGTGCCAAACTCCCAAAGTAGCATCACCACCATGGAACCCTTCTGCATAAAAGTTAATCTTTTCTTCACAACTTCTCCTGCTAGCCGTCAATGTCAAACAAACTGAAACTCCTACTTCAAACATCCTTTCCTCCTGCTGTCCTGCAAGCCAAAACCATTCACCCAAAAATATACCCCATTCCCCAACTTTGCTCTCATCTCTGTAATTAACTGCAAATCCCTCTAAACAAGCCCATCTGCATGCCCAAATGCCGTACCATTAACTACTAAACAAATCTACCACAATACCAAACCAGCATGCACCGACCTATTAACCCTAACCAATGAAACTCTATAAAGAAATGGGGGCTATGAGTCCACAAAGCAATCCAGTTGAACTACCTGACATGCAAAATTCTAGAGTTTGGAGAGCTAAAACATTCATTAATCCATCCTTATCCCTGGCTTTCACCAACAATGCTGTCAATGTAGCACAGACCACACAGCAACCCATCTGCACATCCTTGCCCAATTAACTCAAACCACACTATCATGTCCCAAAGCCCACCCTAATCTCATGCTGCTGTGACTCCACCCCCTTATGGACAACCCTAGCTCCCCCTAAATTAACCCCAAATCTGCTTCACCCTGCCTGTGACTTAAATCTTCCTCACCTGTCCCCAAACATCTCCCAAAATGCACCCATTCTGACATGCCTAAATGAGTACTTACTAAAGTAGGATATCTGCAACCTCATTACACACCACTCCAGCAGCCGAAACATCTACTGCAGCAGCATCCATCCCCTTTCAAGTGCACTTCCTTCATGCTTCCAACTGATGCTCCCTCTGTATGTCCTCAGCTGCAAAAAATATAAATAAACTTTTAAGTCCTGTGCACACGCAAACCAAAACTTCTTAATGACAACATTAGTGTAACTTTGGGAGCTTTCCTCATGTGCTACTTTACTCTCTAAGCAGCTCTAACAGTAACATGTACCCAGCAATGAAATTAAAAAGTAGAAACACCTCAATAATGTGCCCCTACCTCTAAAATGTTTCTCATGTCAAGGAACAGTCCTTATTTGAGGCCACAAAAGTTCATGTTCCTTGACATTCCACAACAAAAAGCCTGTCACACTTTCCGTGTCAACAATCCAACTGACATCAGTGGTAAATAAAACGGAATCATATTATTCCATTAGAAGGCCTATTCTATAAATCAAAATATCACCTTTAACCATCGTATGTGCAAGTGTTCCACATTCTACCCTTTTGCTCCACGTCACAGGTGGCCACATTCCCCATCTTGAAAATAAAAGGAGAAACAACCAGGGTAAAGAAATGTTTAAACTATGCCACACTTCTGTCAGTACAGCAGATTATGGAGCCTGCAACAGCATCCATGTTAAAGGGGAGAGTTTTTTAACATTATCGCCAATAACCTTACCACACTTTCAACAAGTGTCAGATGAGCAATGTTCACCTAATAAAGGAACTGCCACCATCTTCACCATCCATTCGTTCTTATCAGAGGCAAACAAAAGCAGACCTCCTCCTACAGCATCCATTTACCTACCAATTTCACTCACTGGAAAATGGAATACTTAGCCTTATATGCTTAAAACACACTATGACTGCAAACTTCTTGGGAAATAAATTAATGTAAGATGGCACGAACAACCTCACTTATGGTCATGTGGGTGAATGAATCCAAGAACACTGGCAATTCAGCAAAAGAGATATACAATAAAACTCTGATCCCCTCAACCACTAGAAACTGCCTGCCCCCCCCCCCCCATTTTGCACAAGCAGTCAACCATCTCTAAGCATAATATAAATAGCGAGACCTTATCTGTGGTCTCCTTTTAACACTTGCCTTCCCCTTAACCTCTCCAAGAAAGTGATGGAAACTTTTTTAGGTTAACTACCTTGCAGGGACAATATTAAAATATGGTGCTTAGAGAAAGTGATGGAATACTAAGTGCTGCATCTCTTACATAGTTCACCAATTCAGCCCCTACATCCACATGAGCTAAGTGAGCCCCACCCCAAATAAAAGATGGGAATGAAACCCTTTACCCTGCGTCTATGTGGTAAGCACAATATCACTATGCCCACCCCTTGCCACCTGCATTAAGCTTGCTGTCCAGTCTGAGGACTCCATAGCAAACTCCAGGTACAGCAGGCAGCAGTTAAAGTGCATGTGAATCATACCTCTCAACCTCTTAGAGCAAAACATCTGGACAAAGCTATAAATAAAAGTGGGGCAAAGGTCCAAAACTATCGACTCTTTTCTTTCTTTTCTTATTAATTAAATACTGCTCTTACAAACTTATACTGTTCTTAAAAGCATATATAACCAGTAGAGTGTTGGACTGGCATGAATATCCAGAAGGGTAGGAATTCTGAACTCAACTGTCTGTCCTCATTTCTAACTGCAAGCTTTAATGACTTGCCAGTAATTTGCCAAATAACTACCATTTGTGAAAGGCAAACGAAACTATGAGGACAAGACCTGTCCATTCTGTGCTTAGCTCTCCCTCCTGCAAAAAACTGTACCTGAGAGGTATTATAGCCACTAACCATTAGAATAACTGCAGCTCCTCAACACTTCAGAAATTGCTCTAATCCACCCACTCTAAGCCACTGACATTACATGAAAACATCTCAACCTCCTCCACTTGGTTCCACTTGGTTCCATCATAAAAATACCGTGCCCATTTACCAAATAACTAATTGCCATTAAAATGGCAAACAATTCAATACTACAGTCCCCCCACTAACAAATGAAGACTACCAATGGTTTTGCAGCCAACTGGCATACACAGCAAGCACAACCCAAATGACTATGGAAACTACTGCCTTGCCAACCATGGTCACCCCTTCTCAGACCGCCACAAAAGACTACTGACCTAAAGCATTTTCTACCACCACATACCGCTCGACTTCTTACAAGAAATCCAGACAAACCATAAGGAAAGGGAGGACAAAGGCATGAAATAGGGGAAAGTTGGCAGAAACGCAGGTTTGGCATTAGCATATCTGAAATGCCTGCCACTTTTTTTTTATTTTTACTTCAGAATGATTTTATGAGCAAAAGACCAAAATATGAGGCAGAAATCTGGACATTCCGTGAAAAACTGTACAGTTGAGAGGAATGCACCAGTACAGACAAACAACATCTTCACCTATATCGTTGGTGGAAAATAAATCATACATTACAACAAGCCATAAAATGTCCCCCTTTCTAATGGTTAGTAAAACCTTAGTAAATGTGGTGATTTCAGGCAGGAACAGGCAACTACAAACTCCCCCAAAAGCAACATCTCAAGTCAGACAACATCAAACATTCTAAAACCTCAACATGCTGAAAACAATACTTGTCTATCAAACTTGTGGGGAAACGAAAATTCCGTCTTCGACTGACCAGTAAACCATTTACATATAGGATTGAACTGAAAATCCAAGAACATTAACTGTCTGGAATTGATAAGAAGTGGTACCAACACACCCCTGTCAGTACTACCGAAAACACAAATTTATATAATGCTAAACACTATTAAAATTTACATGACACACAGATTTTTTTTTTTAATTGACAAGTGGTTAGCCAAGTATTGCACGAAAACTACTTAAGTTCATGAATGCCTGGTAAAGCATCCTTAACAATATCAATAAAGTTAGACATTCTCAAAAGAGGCCAGGGCAGTAGCTGGTTAAAGCATGTGGTCATGTCCGATCAGCAGTTGAGAGAAAGGGGGAAGGTACAAGAGACATCATGTGCCTCACGGATGCCATATTATTAAAAATTACAAATATTGTACAAAATCCATTAATAAATAATTTTACTACTTAGTTATAACCCACCACCCCCAAAGATTAAAATCTATAACCAACAACAATGGCAATTGCCTGTACCTTCCACTACCAGTAATTACCGAACATCAAAATGAAAGGGCTCATACTTTGTGTTAACTGCTAACACTCCACCTGGCATGTGAGGGAAGAAGCATTACTCACGGGCATCTCGTGGTCCATGAAAATACCTGAACAGCTAAGAGAACTGAAAAATAGCGATCAGCCAAGAAAACAATGACTTCTAACAACCCAGACAAGTGATTCCATCTTGAGTATACAAAAGAACTTCTTAGGTATTATAGTGGAACAGACAGCCTGGGCTAAACTAAATGCACCTCAGCCGCAGAAGCTGCCAATAGCGACACAACCAGCGAGACATAATTACAGTGAGAGAGAAGAAAAAATATATATATATAAATAAATAAATAAAATAAATGACCGTGTTAATGAGGGAACTCTGCCTAACCACTGCTGCAACAAGTAAATCAGCATCACCACAGGAACCTCTGCCTTACCAGCACTGTATGAAGGCAAGCAACACACGCAGCAGTCCTCGATACAAACTCAACCTAGCATGCCCCGTGTTCGGACCTGAGGAGCCTGAACTCCCCACAAACTGGACAAACAACACAAATCAAACCTTGTACCCTGTGCCTAAGAGGCATCAACTTTAACCAGCATACCAAACCTACCTCTCTGAGGCCAGTCTAAGTGGATCCCCCCCCCCACCATCAGGATCAACACACTCATAAAAAATATATATATTATTGATATATATATATATATATATATATATATATATATATATATATATATATATATGTATATATATATGTATATATATATGCATACACCTCATGCACACCACCACCAAACCATGGCCTACCTGACCCAAGCACCCACTGTTCATCATGGACGTGAGCTTTCAATATAGCAAGTTCACTTACACTCTCATAAAACCCCTTAAACCCCTCCCTGTGCTTAGCTCATTTCCTCCCAATCCTCCTGCTTTCCCAATTTACCCTTCCCCCCACCCCAGCTAGCTTCCTTCCCCTGCCCTCTTAATTCCCCTTACTACTTCTATGTAGCTCCCCACCTGAAAATGTCCCTGGACAAATTGGTTTGTTACCAAACCTTATTAATGCAGTGAATTTCTATGAATATTTTCATAATCCATAATGTTCTGTTAACAGGAACTCTGTAAGTACAAGGTTATGTGTAAAGCTTGGAAGACACTGCCATATCTCTGACAAAACATTTTTGGAATATGATATTATTTGCAAAAGTGCTGTCAAGTGTTGTTTTGTCATTCACTATTAAATTCACTTCAACAACCACCTCATCCTTACCTTTTGAGAGTGAGATGGATGGCCAGAGTTACAGCTGAAATGCAGGGAGATACAGTGATGTTTGTATTTGATTTGTGATGTGCACTTTGACAAGGAGTATCTTTGAATGTAGTCCTCACACATACATTACTGTGTCCCTGATGTACAGCACTGGATGTAGCCTAGAGTTGCATTTTTGAACCTCAGTTGCTTAACTCTGTTCAAAGATGTAAGGGCCTGTGTGTGGTAACATTGCAAAATATATATGGTCATTCACCAATGGTGGCCAAAAGAAAAGTTTTCGAACCTGATCTGAGCATGTATATCCCTGTTATTTGAGAACTGCATCATTCAGAGTTGCTCTTTTCTTTATGCAGGTGATGAGGGCAGGACATGAAATCATGACCTGTGCATCAAGTGGATGAACAGGCTTGAGGAGCTGTGGAAGGAGAGAAGTATGCTGCTTAAATTGTCTGTTTTCTTTAATAAAATGTATCTGATCCTTGTTTCAGGCCCGTGTTTTCTACATTATCATGTATATTCCTTAGAATTCCTGAATACCCATCATGCATCAATAAGGTAAGTGCCATAATCATACTATACCTGTGTTTAAAAATCTGAATGAAATACAAATATGTTTAAATATCTTATAGCAGCAGGCCATGTTTTTTGAAGACAGTTTTGAAAATGTAGACCAGAACCTAAATGACAGTCGAGTTTGAGTAACTGTCACTCATATGTTAAGGTGGATGTTTTACATATATGTCTTAGTGCTTTGCCTGCTGTGTGTAATGCATGTCTTGTTACACTTGTATGTGTGGACTTGGTTCCCAAGGACTGATCTGCTGTACATACCCTGCTTATTCACATATTGAATGCATGTTTACTGTGTCAGTGTTCACACTATCATTGGCAGACTGTGTGGCATGCCCTTCAGCTCAGCACTGGTATTGCATCTGCCTGCACCTCGTGTGTTTTGTTGCAAAGTACTTGTATCCTGTATTTGTAGATACTTGTGCGGATCAGAATTTCTTTGCACCATTTCATAATCTCCCTGCATCATTAGGATGTTTGCATTTTGCAGGTACTGACTGCAGATAAATGGAGGGAGGTCATGTATACAGTTATAGACAGGCAATACTGTTTGCACAACATATACTTCATTCTCATGTTACCACACTGTGACTGTGAACATTATTACTATTTATTGCTTTGTATTCCTTATACTGAGACGCAGGGTCAACCAATGACCATGCTGCCTGGCTCAGATGTTTGTCATATGCCACGATATTGACATCAAGATCTGTCTTCGTTTTAACAATGTTAATTGGTGGCTGTTCACATGACTTATAACTCGCAGAGACTACATTCAAACTCAGACATAACTGCTCAGGCAATGCATGCAAGAGAAAAAGAAGGGAAATAATGAAATAATGAATCCTGTCAGGTACTGAGCTGGACAGTTTACTGAGGAAGACACCATTATTAAACAGTGCAAATCTCAATATTAATGTTAAGTTGACATTTACAAGTTTTTATTATATCATATTATAGTTGTGTTAATGTGGCATGAGCCAGTTTTGGGCATGATTCCATTCAGATGTCAGTAGGTTACATGTACTCACTTTTCATATGCATGCCATGCATAATGCTGGCTGATACACAACTGCTCAGGTCACGTCATGAGTTCCACTAGTAAGAAGTGTAATGCCTGTCATTGTATGGCTTTGATTGCACTGCTCACATTGTTTGATGGATACAGTCTCCCAGACAACTTCTTTTATTAGACATGTCTGTAGGTATAGATAAAGCAACACAGGGAAGGCCATATGTGCATGAGGTGCCACTAACGTGCAGCAATTCTGTTGCTTAACTAAAATAGTCCATAAGAGTGAGACAAAGCAAATAGGCAATTGCTGTAAGAATCCAGTCACCATATAACTCCGATATAATCCAGCCTTTATTAAATGTTAGCGCTTTCACAGTAAAAAATACTGCTTCTTCAGATGTTACATCTCAACTATCACAACCAAGACCCTTATATACAAACATCAAATGGCACTTATCCAATGGTAAGCTTTTTCCAATTAAGCAATTAAGACCTGCTCTCATAAATTCAAGACACATAAAAGAATCAGAATAAAAAACATATCTACAAAATTTTCCAAAATGCTTGTGCATTAAGACATACACACATAAAAATATACATACACACACACATACACATGTCAGTGGTACCTTATCAATAAGACCCCGGTCCAGATCAGCTCCAAGTCTAATTATCCATCTAGTCTCATTAGTTTCAGTCAAATTTTCAAGATCTCCAGCATGCTCATTCATTACTATCTGTTTCATAACTAAAAATGTAAAACTATGGTCAAGGCCACATTCATTGACATGTTTAGCTAAGGCATTACTGCAAAATCCATTCCTAATATTATATACATGTTCTTTCATTCTATCCTTCAAGCACCTATTTGTCTTTCCTCCATAGAAATATGTACATTCCTGGCAAATAGCTAAATAAATCACATTCATAGAACAGCAGTCTGCAGTAACTTTAAATGTAAACACTCTTCTCATATCAGGGTGCTTAAAAGTCATGTAGAATTAGTGTAACTACAGAAATTACAGCTATTGGAAGGAACAGTAGCAAAAGTCAAGTCACTGGACATATTTCTCCCTATCTTAGGGTGGCACAACATATGTTTCGAGGATATTTTATTCTTAAAGGAAAAACTTGGCTTATCCCCTACTATATCCTTAATTTCAGAATTGCTTGTTAAAACGGGCCAGTACTTCTTAATTATATCAATAACCAGATTAACATTACTGGTAAAGTATAAGGGTACACGTACTGTGCTAGTGGTGTTGTTACTATCTCGTGCCAGGTCAACCTGTTCACTTGAAGCAGAAAAATATGGTTACCTCTAGTAGATCGTAGCTGTTGTACTTCTTGTAGTGAAGTCTCAACACCTCATTAAATATTTTAAATAAACTATCAACAGGGTTCAACCTGGACACCCTAAGACCTTGTCCTTTGATTATATTCCTAAACATATGTCCAGGTTGCATACTTCTATGTAGCACATTGTTCCTGATGCATTGTTTCTTATACATAGTAGTACTGAAAGATCCATGTCTGTTTTTAAACACCTTAATGTCCAAAAACTTCACTTTGTTCCTAGAAGCATTCAAATCAATCTTAAGAAATGTGGTGTTTGTGTTAAGACATGCAAAAAAATGCATTCATCTCCATCTCTGTACCATTCCAAATAAAAAACAGGCCATCAACAAAACATCTGTAAAAGACGACCTGTTGCCACTTTGGTATCTTTAAAAATGTTTCATTCTCCCAATGAGACATCACTATTTTAGCAAAATTATTAGCAGTTGATGTACCCATGGCCACTCCTTCCCTCTGCAAATAAATCTGTTGATTAAACATAAAAATGTTCTTCTCAAGAATAATTTCCATGAGCATACAAATCAACTCTATACTAGTATGACCATAAGAACTGTGTTGTGATAAATATTTTCTTAACATCTCTATCCCTTAATTATTAGGTATAACTGTAAAAAGAGAGTGGATATCCATGGTCACTAATAATAAATTATCACTAGAGCCCTTCCACCCATTCAAAAACTGGTATAAGTCTGTTAAAAAAAAACTGTTTAGAATCTTTGAAAATATTCTTGTTCAAATTCAGCACAGTTCTTAGGTGTTTCTCTGAAAAAATAGATAATGGCTCAGTACACCATCCATGTCCAGAGACAATTGGTCTAAAAGGTGGATGAGTGGGAAGTTTATGAATTTTAGGCAGTCCATAGATAAGAGGGATAACCTGTTTATCTACAACAAAATAACTGAATAATTTCAAGCTAATACTCCTACAGAGCAAAGAGTCATATAATAAATCATATACTGTAGACACGATTTTATCAACATCATTTTTAACAATTTTCTTATAAACAAAATCATCATCCAGCATATCCGTCATAGATTTAATATAAAACTCAGAGTCCCTCACCACCACTGTACCCCCTTTATCAGCGAGCTTGATAATTATCATTTCATTCCTTTGAAGAGACCTTAAAGCACTCCATTTATCAGCAGTCACATTATTAATAGTTTTACTATTCTCAAAAGAGAGTGAATACAAATTATTTTTCCACATTTTACAGAATGCTTCTAGTGTTAGGTGATTTGCTGGTTGTAAACTACTTGGTTTTTTAAAACCCCTATGTTTGTCATTCATTACAGGGCCTTTAAAAGTAAATCTTAGCATAATAGCTCTAATAAACATTTTTAAATCAACCACAGAGTCTGTTAAATTCAAAGTCTGAGTAGGTATATACGAAAGGCCCTTCTCTTATAAGGAAGACTCACCAGGTATAAGCCATTTGGATGAATTGTTCCAAATTATAGATTTTCCTTGTTCAACCACATCTTTTTTATGGTTTGTGTACTCCCTGACTCCTGTTGTACTTTCTGTTTCAATCTTTCTCTTCACTGGGATCGGTCCCTGTTTGATTGGGATTCCCAGCCATTATTCTTGCTCAACGCTATTGGAAATATCTGAGAAACCTGTTCTTCAGCCAACACTATCTCTATTCCATGTAGGATCCTTATCTGAGTGGATAACGACTGGTTGATTAGTCTCCTTGGAAGGTTCTCATGAAGGAGCAGCAACATCTGCTGTTTGAGATGAATAAATCTTCCTCCTGGCTCCCAAATCTTTCAAAGAAGGTGGCCGTGCATCAGATTTTTCTTTTGTGTTATCTGATACACTTTCTTGCACTTCACCGTTGTCCACAGTACAATTTATAGCAGGTAGCTTTTCAGATGAAATGTGTTTAGATAATAAACTGGAATCTCCATTTACAGCTCTGTTAACAGTTCTCGGCCAAACAAAAACGTGTCCCTGAGCAAAATCTTTTTGTTCCTCTCAAGTTTTCTGAATTTAGACTGTAGTAATCTCCTCTCAAAAAGGGTAGCTGATTCTATAAGGGCACTCATCCTTTCATCCACAATATCATATGGAAATGAGTCATACAACTTTTGTTGTGCTGCTATTTTTTCTATAAGTGAGGTCTCTTCAGGCAATGAGACATCAATAAGCAAATGCATATAATTAAATCTCAAGTCCAAATTCAATTTCTGCCACTTGGCTAATAGCTGAAGGTGTTTCTCCCCATATGTGGGCATTTTGAGCACTCTTTAACCACATGGAACAACTTGGTGCACAAGGCAAGCTTCCAAATGATACCGTTGAGTTTGCCAACATTTCAGTTTAAAAATATAATTTTCAATCACGTATCCCAGTCAATAATTGTGTAAAATCGGTGTCCACATTTTCAGAAGGCTTACCTTCTAAAGTTACTTTATTCTCCAGCAAATGGTTGCTTCAACTTCTTAGACAACCAGCAAGTTTCTCTGTAACAGCAGCTAAGCATGTGTCAGGAATATATTCCAACTATATTTCTTCAACAGTACCTTCAGCCATTGTCCAACCAGCCACGAAAAACAAATCTAAAGTTTAAAAAAAAGCAGCAAGGATGGTAAATCCCTCACTCTTCAAAATAGAGATACTAAAATAGACCATAAGAGTGAGTCAAAGCAAATAGGCAGTTGCTGTATGAATCCAGTCATCATAAAACTCAAACGTTCTCCAGCCTTTATTAAACTCTAGCACTTTCATAGTAAAAAATATTGCTTCTTAAGATGTTACATCTCAACTAACACAACCAAGACAAAACATCATATGGCACTTACCCAAAGGTAAACTTTTTCCAATTAAACAATTAAGACCTGCTCTCATAAGCTTTAAGACACATAAATGATTCAGAATAAAAACATATATACACAATTTAAAAAAAATGCATGTATATAAAAAAATACACACATCAAAAATATACATAAGTACACACACACACACACACACACACACACACACACACACACACACACACACACACACACACACACACACACACATCTTACAGAAAACCAAAGACATTCATCTATGTAAAGGTTTTGCCTTAAGAAGTGGTTTCAGTGGTACCTTATCATTAAGGACCCAGCCCACATCAGCTCTAAGTCTAATTATCCATCTAGTCTCATTAGTTTCAGTCAAATGTTCAGGATCTCCACCACGCTCATCCATTGCTATCTGTTACATAACTAAACTGTGTCATTTTGAAGCTTGCCTTGTGCACCAAGTTATTCCACGTGGTTTAAGAGTGCTCAAAATGCCCAGATATGGGGAGAAACACCCTGAGCTTTAAGCTGAGTGGCAGAAATTGAATTTAGACTTGCATTTTAATTGCATGCATTTACTTATTGATGTCTCATTGCCTGAAGAGACCTCACTTGTAGAGAAAATAGCAGCACAAAATTTGTATGACTAATTTCCACATGATATTGTGGATGAAAGGTTGAGTGTCCTTATAGAATCAGCTACCCTCTTTGAGAGTAGATTACTATGGTCTAAATTCAGAAAACTTGAGAGGGACAAGAATGATTTTGCTCAGGGGCATGTTTTTTTGGCCGAGTACTGTTAACAGGGCTGTAAACGGAGATTCCGGTTTATTAATTAAACGCATTTCATCTGAAAAGCTACCTGCTATAAATTGTACTGTGAACAACGGTGAAGTGCAAGAAAGTGTATCGGATAATACAAAAGAAAAATCTGATATATGCCCACCTCCTTTGAAAGATTTGGAAGCCAGGAGGAAGATTTATTCATCTCAAACAGCAGTTGTCACTGCTGCTGCTTTGAAACGTTCAAAGGAGACTAACCGACTGGCCGTTACCCACTCAGATAAGGATCCTACATGGAATAGAGTTAGTGTTGGCTGAAGAACAGGTTTTTCAAATATTTCCAAAAGTGTTGAGCAAGAATACTAGCCAGGAAGCCCAGTCAAGCAGGGACCGATCCCAGAGCAGAGGAAGTTTGAAACAGAAATTACAACAGGAGCCAGGGAGTACACAAACCATAAAAAATATGTGGTCGACAAGGAAAATCTTTAATTTGGAACATTTCATCCAAAAGGCTTACACTTGGTGAGTCTTCCTTATTAGAGAAGGGCCTTTAGTATATACAGTACCTACTCAGACTTTGAATTTAAGAGACTCTTTGGTTGATTTAAAAATGTTGATTAGAGCTATGTTAAGATTTACTTTTAAAGGCCCTGTAATGAATGATGAGCATAGGGGTTTTAAAAAGATGAGCAGTTTACAACCAGCAAATCACCCGACACTAGAAGCATTCGATAAAATGTGGAAAAATGATTTGCATTTACTCTCTTTTGAGAATAGTAGAACTATTAACAATTTGAGTGCTGATGAATGAGTGCTTTAAGGTCTCTCCAAAGGGATGAAATGATAGTTGCCAGGCCCGCTGATAAAGGGGGACCAGTGGTGGTGATGGACTCTGAGTTTTATGTTAAATCTATGACGGATATGCTGGATGATGATTTTGTTTATAAGAAAATTGTTAAAAATGATGTTGATAAAATGGTATCTACAGTATATGATTTATTATATAACTTTTTGTTTGCTCTGTAGGAGTATTAGCTTGGAATTATTCAATTATTTTGTTGTAGATAATCCAGTTGTCCCTCTTATCTATGGACTCCCTAAAATTCATAAACATCCCACTCATCCACCTTTTAGACCAATTGCCTCTAGACGTGGAAGGTGTACTGTGCCATTATCTATTTTTGCAGAGAAACACCTAAGAACTGTGCTGAATTTGAATGGCCATATTCTCAAAGATTCTAAACATTTTTTGATGGACTTATACCAGTTTTTGAATGGGTGGAAGGGGTCTAGTGATAATTTATTATTAGTGACCATGGATGTCCACTCTCTTTTTACAGTTATACCTAATAATTAAGGGGTAGAGATGTTAAGAAAATATTTATCACAACACAATTCTTATGGTCATACTAGTATAGAGTTGATGTGTATGCTCATAGAAATTATTCTTGCGAATAACATTTTTATGTTTAATCAATGGATTTATTTGCGGAGGGAAGGAGTGGCCATGGGTACATTAACTGTTAATAGTTATGCTAACATAGTGATGGCTCATTGGGAGAATTAAACATTTTTAATGATACCAAGGTGGCAACAGGTCGTCATTTACAGACATTTTGTTGATGACCTGTTTTTGTTTGGAATGGTACAGAGATGGAGTTGAATGCATTTTTGCATTTCTTAACACTAACACCACGTTTCTTAAGTTTGATTTGAATGCACCTAGGAATGAAGTGAATTTTTTGGACATTAGAGTGTTTAGAAATGGACATAGGTCTTTCAGTACTTCCATGTATAAGAAACAATGCATCAGGAACAATTTGCTACATAGAAGTATGTACTCTAGACATATATTTAGGAATATAATCAAAGGGCAAGGTCTTAGGGTGTCTACATTGAATCTTGATGATGTTTTTTTTTTAAATTGACCTGGTTGATCTGTGAGCTAGATTAAAAGAAAGGGGATATGGTGACTGAGATGTTGAGACTTCACTACAATAAGTACAACAGCTATGATCTAGTAGAGGTGCACCATATTTTTCTGCTTCAAGTGAACAGTTTAGCTGGCATGAGATAGTAACAATGCTAGCACAGTGCGTGTACCCTTATTCTTTGCCAGTAGTGTTAATCTGGTAACTGATATATTTAAGAAGTATTGGCCTATTTTAACGAGTAATTCAGAAATTAAGGATATAGTAGGGGGTAAGCTGAGTTTTCCTTTAAGAATAATAAATCCCTGAAACGTATGTTGTGCTACCTTAAGATAGGGAATAATATGTCCAGTGACTTGACTTTTGCTACTGTTCCTTCCAATAGCTGTAATTTCTGTAGTTACACTAATTCTACATGACTTTTAAGCACCCTGATATGAGAAGAGTGTTTACATTTAAAGTTAATGCAGACTGCTGTTCTATGAATGTGATTTATTTAGCTATTTGCCAGGAATGTACATCTTTCTATGTAGGAAAGACAAATAGGTACTTGAAGGATAGAATGAAAGAACATGTATATAATATTAGGAATGGATTTTGCAGTAATGCCTTAGCTAAACATGTCAATGAATGTGGCCCTGACCATAGTTTTACATTTTTAGTTATGCAACAGATAGTAATGAATGAGCATGCTGGAGATCTTGAAAATTTGACTGAAACTAATGAGACTAGATGGATAATTAGACTTGGAGCTGATGTGGGCTGGGACTTTCATGATAAGGTACCACTGAAACCACTTCTTAAGGCAAGACCTTTACATAGATGAATGTCTTTGGTTTTTGTAAGATGTGTGTGTGTATGTGTATGTGTGTGTGTGTGTGTGTGTGTGTGTGTGTGTGTGTGTGTGTGTGTGTGTGTGTGTGTGTGTGTGTGTGTGTGTGTGTGTGTGTGTGTGTGTGTATATATATATATATATATATATATATATATATATATATATATATTTATACATATATATATAAATGCATTTTTTATGTTTTTATGCACATGCATTTTTTAAAATTGTGTATATAAGTTTTTCTTCTGATTCATTTATGTGTCTTGAAGGTTATCAGAGAAGGTCTTAATTGTTTAATTGGAAAAAAGTTTACCTTTGGATAAGTGCCATTTGTTATTTGTATATAAGTGTCTTGGTTGTGTTAGTTGAGATGTAACATCTGAAGAAGCAATATTTTTTACTGTGAAAGTGCTAACTTTTAATAAAGGCTGTATTACTTTTGAGTTTTATGGTGACTGTTTTCATACAACAATGGCCTATTTCATAGGATCATAGGATGTTACTAGGCTAATGGCCCTGGGGACCTTCCAAGCCTTGCCAAGAGTTTATCCCCAAAAAGAAACCTCATCAGCACCTGTCACACCTGTCAATGAGGGACATAGGTGGAACCAATGGGACAAATTTGTAGTTTCCCATCCACTCATCAAGGCTGTGCTTGAAGAGGTTCAGCGAGGTGCTCTGGTTGACATGTATGGGAAGTCCATTCCAGACACGGAGCAGCCTCTGAGAGGCAAACCTGTCTCTCCAGCAGGTTTTGTTGATGTCGCTTATCAGATTCAGGCCATTTGAGTGGGTAGTGCATGAGAAGTTAGACTTATGGATATGGAGCATCTCTTGTATGGCAGGGTCTGAGATTGCCTTGTAGGCGAGACACAGATCACCCCTAAGCAATCTGTACGATACTGAGTAGAGTGATAGTGATTTGAGCCTGTCAGCATAGGATGGGTCTAGGAGGCCATGAATTCTCTTTGTGACGTATTTCACTGGCCTTTCCAGATGGTGCAGATGTTTGGAGAGGTACATCTCAAACAGGGTGTTATGCTCGATTATTGGTCTAATACTACTCTGTCCCCTACCTGTCCTATGCATATACCCTTTATTTTAATTTGCTTTGTCTCACTGTTATGGACTATTTTAGTATCTCTATTTTGAAGAGTGAGGCATTTACCATTTTTGCTGCTTTTGTTATACTTTAATTCTTTTGATTAGGCTTGTGATACTTGCTAACGTTTGCACCATTTCAGCTTGAACTGTGTTTCAAATAAGACCTTCAGTGTATGCTAATACACCTTCAGTCTCCTATTTTTAGATACAGAACTCACATGTTGATTGGATGTCACTTAATATAGCTTAGATGGAAGATGTTTATATCAGTTTCAGTTTAAGGTCAGCTATGATTTTCATGGGAATGTGTGGAGTGATAAACATTTGCATTTCATTGTTATGGTTTTGACTACTGACATACACCACCTATGGTGGTACAGTGGACTGTGGTCATAATGTATTTTAACATTTCATGAGGTCTGTTTTCTGCCTATTCACTGTGTCACACTGGGTATGTTATGCAGACAGATAGTATCAGGTATGCATATGTAATTTCTATCCTGTATTGTGATTCATCTTGACAGGCCACGGAACTTGTGACCAATCGCCAGTCAGATAGAGATGATGAGCACATGCCAGGGCACTGATGGAATCCCCAGATGATGGCAGCCATGAAGATGATGAACATGATATGAGGAAGCTGGATCTGTACATGCCAATATCTATGCTGCACCCCAGAGGAGATGACATCAAGAACAATAGTGAAACGAATATTGGCAGCAGATCCAGGAGGTTCTGACCAATGTCTCTTGAGCACAGATGAGTGACCTGATGGGTAACTTTTTCCAGGACATGACATGGCCTATGCATGACTCATTCAGAGTGTTAGCCCAGGAGATCATTTGCGATGTTTATCCCCAGCAGGGTGGTCCCTCAGATCCATAAGTATTGTCTGTGTGCTCCAGTTGTATAATGCTGTCAACATGCTGTTTGCTATATTATTGACTGGAGTGTATACACACTGTTGTGCATACATAGCATGTAGCTGCCATGCTTATGTGTTACATGTGCAAACATACATTGCTTTGTCTAACTCTTATGGACTGTTGTTGTGTGGCATTCAATTATGTTTTAACATGTGCATGACACACATTAACAAATTACACTTTCGTTCTAAATTCTGCTACCCATGCATTGTGGGAGTTAACCTGAAGCTACTGATGCAAAAATGTGCCTGTAAACATGTGTTTTATAGAGAGAAACAAGAATGGAGCCAGCAAATGGTGATAAAAATTATTGTATTGAAATTAAAGCATCACAGCAAATACAGACAACAAACCGGTTTCGGATGGTAAATTACACAGCCTTCATCAGTGTATTCAAAGCTAATAGTATTCGCTGGCTTTTAAATATACAGGCATAGAATTTCATTGGTGGAAAATTTATAAATATTCATTAAGCTTAATGAATATTTATAAATTTTCCACCAATGAAATTCTATGCCTGTATATTTAAAAGCCAGCGAATACTATTAGCTTTGAATACACTGATGAAGGCTGTGTAATTTACCAGCCAAAACCGGTTTGTTGTCTGTATTTGCTGTGATGCTTTAATTTCAATACAATAATTTTTATCACCATTTGCTGGCTCCATTCTTGTTTTTTGGTTGATTTACTACTATTGGGGGCCGTGCATTACCCACGCGCAGGAAGAGGTGTTTTTGCTGATGTTGCACGTGTTCACTTCCTGCTGGGGTTGGTGATCTTGTTGCTGCAACATGGATTCGTTGCAGCTGATTATGTTCTAAATTGTTCAGCATCATTGTGGATATTTGGTGGTTATTTTCTTACAAGAGCCGACCTAGTTGGGTATTGGAACATTTTCCAATTCTTTTTAAAATTGGCAACTGGCGGACTTTTTCTTTTTCTTGATACCAGATCGTGACTTTGCATCTATGCTGGTGAATACGCCATCTTGGTTTGGTTCCTTGGCCTGATTATCTTAAGAGGGTTCGTATATATATGCGTTGTAAACATTTTGCGACCTTTCTTCGATTGGTACAAATTGCATTATTTGTTATGGTCACATCAACTGGCAGGATGCAATTTTGGTTTATGTGACCTATACAGCACCAGTTGTTTGGTTTTTGCGAAAGGGCCGGTGCAGCAGTGACGTTTGTCTAAACTGATTTACGGGTTTATAATCCGTTCTTTTGTTTGACCGGATTCAAGGTACAATATATGCTGTTTAATAGTAAGACTCTATAAGTGACATTTTTCAGCGAGAGGGCACTATATATTGCATTGTTCCAGTTTGGACATATTAATCCATTCAACTTTGGATCAAGTGGTGGAGGAAGATTTAACGGAGACCAATTTTGAAGGAATCTGTCGAACATTTATGCTCTTTAGGAATATGGACATATCTTTATATATACTAAGCAGTGGCGATATGACTATGTAAATCATTTAGGGCATGTTGTAGTGTTGTTTTCTGGTAGTCGAACTTTATATATGTATCTGCATGATGATGCAAAGCATGTACCTATATGTTTTGTTCTTGTAGGGGCTAACAGCGGATGTTAACATCTTGTATTATTTAAAGTGGTTTCTACTCACTTTAGGTCTGTTTATCAACCTGCAGCTTGATTTTGGGTCCTTAACAAATTTTGCGTCCCTGATATAAGGTACACACATTTACAGTTTATACAGCATAACGCTACAAGTGGTATTTGTTAATAGAAGGGATTTATATATCCCATTATTCTAGTTTTGGACACTATAGTTTGTTAATTTTGGACTAAGTGGCAAGGGAAGCTACAGAGATCATCTTGGAAGCAACTTACTGAACATTTACGTTCTCTATTGTATATGGACATTTTTTATATACCAAACAGTGGCGATATGTTTATGTGACTGGTTTTGTAATTGGAAACAAGGTTTACTGTTAGTTAAACTTTATATGTGCATTCCAATTTAATATGCGAGATGTCAAGCAAGCATTATTGAGCTCTGTTTTTTGCAGGGGATCGTTAGCATATTTCATAAACATCTAATGCCATTTCCAGTGGCGTCTTTTCCATTTTAGATGTTTGGGCCCGCTCACCATTTTATAGCAAGATATTGGGTCCTTAACCATTTTTTGCAATTTATCTCTATGTTTACACCTTTTTATTGGGGATATGAGATATATTTATAACATTGGATTTTGGTATAAGTGTTTTCTATATACATAGTCAGCTCAGAATTTTCACTCAAACCGATTATATTAGTACATGGGGTTGCTGTGGATTCAAGCAGGGGTTTATCCTTAACCATAAGTGGATATATAGGGACCTTTGTTTATGTTTATACCAACAATATCCTAACAATATTATAACATTTACTCACTTTTTATGAACATACTGTGGTTTCTGATTATTTACAGGATATCAAGGCGTTTTTGAAGGTTATGTTCATGCAGTGGTTAATATAAATATATTGTTTGGGTTGGTGATGATAACATTGCATTATTTTTGGTAATATATATCACAGTATATTTACATGTTTTGAGGTTGGACAACCAGTGGTTAGCTCATGAGAATGTATATGAATATTAGATTTACAACAAAAACTACCCCTTTAAGGTCATGATAACTTGGGTCTTCCCTACATGTTATACATTTTCCTATATGCTTTGGATCAGAGGAGAGTTTGCATCCACATTGTGGGCCTTTGAACTTTATATATATATATATATATATATATATATACATTTTGTTAGTTTTTCAACTACAATATTTTTGATAACTATATTGGCTCACTATAGGAATAGGTTATAATCTATGACTGTGGGAAATGAGCCTTTTTTACCTCTTGTGGGTCCCTATCTTATATTGAATTAGTATTGCAAGTTTTTCTTTTGATAGTTGAGCATCAAGCAATTTATAACTTCATCTGCTCTAAAAATTTTTTTTGAGCTTGAATTCAGGTTTTTTGACTGCCTCTTTCTTGGCTTTTAACTATTGTTTTATCATCATCTGCATTAATACACATATATCCTTGGGAATTTCAATTTTATATGGACGCAGCTGTTTTTTCTTTTTTGGAAACCATTATCTTGACAGCTGTTATTGTCCTTATTAATATTTTGACTTTGCTGTCGTGGCATCACTGATTGACCATTATTGACAATTATATAACTTTTTTTGTTATTGCAACTTTCTATTTTTGTCCCATGAATATGGATTTATCCAATCTCATTTCTGGACTGGTGGCTGATAGGGAGGATTTAGGGGCCTTTGGTTTGAGCCCAAATCCAAATGGGAATGTAGATCAGATGGGGAATAGCAACCCTGATACAACAAGCCAAAAGCTAATTGATGACCTGAATAGGCAATTAAGGGCGCTACGAGCAAATGTGTGGCACAGTAAGCTTTTTAAGGCATATCAGGCAGCAAATATAACCCCAAGGGGATTAAGAATACGGATTATTCCGCATGTGAGTAATGCAGATGATGAATTGACCACACAGTGGTCAAAAATACAACATGAAGCCACAATGTTTTTTGTGGTTCAACTTTATAAATTTCATAATCGAGCCATAGATAAGGGGCTGTCTGAGATCATGACTTTGGCAGATAGGTTAAAAAATTATGAACAGGAGCCTTCTTTTGAAGGCAAATTGAATAGAGTGGCTCAAGATTTGAAAAAGTTTGATGCTGAACTACGGTCACGCAAGATGAAAAAGTTCAATAGGGACCAAGAGGATTATTCCTGGGGTAACCCGTTTTCTTTTCAATCTAAGCATCTAAGATTCAATAACCTCCCAATTTCAGATAAGAAAAGGAAAAGACCTAGATCCATTTTGAGGAAAAGCAACTATAATGCTACTTCATCATGTGATGACAAATCATCAGGGACTGACAATGAATCCCTGACAGCAACAGGATCACCATCACCCAAAAGAAGCTCGGGGGCAGTCCCTTTAGGAGCACATACAGATGGGGTGGGCGCAAACACAAGAAAAATACACAATGTACAGGGACTATTGGAGTTGGCGTTAGGGACTTAAATCAAAGCACTGTTAATAACATTTTAAATTTCTCTGACCATGTTCTGTCTGATCTACATGTCAAAATATTGAATAAAGGCCTTATTTTCATACCTGGTGCTATCATTTCTGAGGATGTATTTGCACAAGATTTGTCTAGTTTCTGTAGATTAATTAATCTTAAAATGTTTTTTGGTGATTCTGGTCTTGATTTTGAGAAGGGGAAATTCACATACCATCAATCTAATTTTTCCCCACCTATGAATACTGTGGTTCACCAATTTCAAAACAGTGTGCTTAGGGATATTCATTTTCAAAGTTCAAACTTGGCATGGAAACATAACAACATCACTTCCAGGGAGAAACAAGCCATTCTGGAACTCCAGAAAAATAAACAAATTGTGATCACAACAGCAGACAAAGGTGGGGCTGTTGTAGTACAGAATTGGGATGATTATGATAGTGAGGCCCGCAGGCAGTTGTCAGACACTAGATATTACAATCACATGGCTATCGACCCCGTACATAGATTTACCAAATGTATTGAACATTTCCTCAAGAATGCTTTTGATAGGGGTGTAATTTCCAAAGACACTCTATATCAATTAACAGTTAAGGATTGTAACTCACAATACATTTATTTTCTTCCAAAAGTACATAAAAATCCTACACACCCACCGGGAAGACCTATAGTGTCTGGAAGAAAATATTTAACTGAACCCCTGTCCCTGTTCTTGACAAAACATCTTAAACCTTTGTTACGATTTCTTCGGTCCAGGTTAAATGATACCACCAGCTTTTTACAAATCATATCTGATGCTCAATTGGAAGAAGATTGTTTTTTATGTACGCTTGATGTATGTGCCTTATATACCAATATCCCACATCAAGCTGGACTTCAGGCTTTGGCATATTGGTTGGAACATGCAGGTCTATACAGTTCTACATTCAATACATTTTTGGTTGACATGGCTAGATATGTCCTTACTTGTAATGTTTTTTATTACAAAGACAATTGTTATTGGCAAATCAAGGGTACGGCTATGGGGGCTTCTTTTGCCCCCATATACGCTGACCTTTTCATGGCCTATGTCGAAACCAAGTTAATTTATGACTCTACAAGAAACATCTTTCTCTCAGACATGGATATTTGGAGACGATATCTTGACGATATCTGGCTAGTGTGGAGGGGAACTGAGTCTAGTTTGCTTACTTTTGTACAATATTTGAATAATAATGAGTGGGGTCTAGGGTTTACAGAATAACATGATACCCATAGTATAATTTTTTTGGACGTTGCCATACGCAAACTCTCTGATGGTACACTTGAGACTGAGACACACAGGAAGTTCCCGCAGTATAATTCATTATTGCATGCTACAAGTTATCATGCTCCACACATAGCCAGGAACATCCCAAAATCCCAATTTATCAGAACCAAACGGATATGCTCGCAACATTCAACATATTGCAAAAATTCAGAGGACCTCACATATAGATTCAAACAAAGAGGTTATAAGGAAGGTATTGTAGCAAATGCCAGAAGCCAGGTTCAAGGTATGGAACGTAGTCAGCTGCTTGTGTACAAGGAGAACCCCATTGTATCATCAAAATCACTTAGACTTACGACCACTTATGGACGGAACACCAATGGTCTTGTTAAGATTGTACAGCGACACTGGAACATCCTGCAGAGTGATCCAGAAGTTGCAAGGATTATCCCGGACAAATGTATGTTTTCATACAGAAATGGTAAAAACTTGAAATCTTATTTTAACCATTATAAAACTGGAGATAGAAGGGTCAGGGATAAAATACAAACTACTATTTCTGGACACAGTCTGTATGGTTGTTTTCCTTGCGGTCATTGTGTAAATTGCAAATACATATGTACTACCAAGGAATTTTCCAGTCGAAATTGCTCAAAGGTCTTTGATATAAATATTTTTTGCAACTGCAGCAGTGATTGGGCTATTTACATGGCCACATGCAAATGTGGTGCATTTTTTATATTGGACAAACCTCAAGGTGCATTAGGTTACGTATCTCAGAACATTATAGTAATATCAAACAGAAAAAGATGACCAATGCATTGTATAAACACCAGTTGTCACACCTATCAGCAATATTTTTGTTTACAATTATTGATGTGATTCAGGGTGACCGAAGGAATAAAATTGGTTGGCATGATATTCTAAACAGTAAAGAAAAAAAGTGGATCATTAAGCTAGGTGGGCTTTTCCCCCCAGGGCTTAATGAATATTTATAAATTTTCCACCAATGAAATTCTATGCCTGTATATTTAAAAGCCAGCGAATACTATTAGCTTTGAATACACTGATGAAGGCTGTGTAATTTACCAGCCGAAACCGGTTTGTTGTCTGTATTTGCTGTGATGCTTTAATTTCAATACAATAATTTTTATCACCATTTGCTGGCTCCATTCTTGTTTTTTGGTTGATTTACTACTATTGGGGGCCGTGTATTACCCACGCGCAGGAAGAGGTGTTTTTGCTGATGTTATAGAGAGAAACTCATAGACAACATGCGTTGTCCATAACCCAGCACTACCACAGTGGTATAGTTAAGATATGCATGTTGCCATGTCATGCATGTGCAACAGATGGACATGTCATTGTCCATGCGTTTTGGATGACACTTCTATGTATACTCACTGGTATGATGTCATGTTATGTGCCATTTATTGACAATGCTGATGCCATGTTAGGTCATGTAAAGGTATGTCATACTTATGGGCAGTCCTCCTTTTCTGTCTGCATCAAAAGCCAATATATTCATGTATACATCATGATAAAAAGAATCTAATCAGTAACAGTACAGTATGCTATGTTAGGTCTATATTACATTTCCACATCCATTCTTTATTCACATAAGTTCACACTTTCTGGCAACATTTGTACACATTAACTGTTGATTATACTTGCCTCTGCCCATAGTCCAATCCATACTGAAACACCATTGTACCTTTGACATATGAGCATTCACTGACTTATTGTTGATGTGCTGTAATGATCCTTGCAGTAGTGTCCTCTGCTCTTTAATAAGCAGTGTGCATGACAGGTCCCTATCAGTTTAGCAAAAAATCAGTTCAGCAAATCACATTTTCGGTGCAATTAAATTGAACATGCTTTTCAACAAACTGTTCACACTGAGATCATTGTACAGTGAGGATCAGGAAATTTACCCTTCTCCTCTGTAGTGTGATCTTGGGGTTGGTATACATAACTAGCAGGGGGTGTGGGGGCTGTGCCTACCACATGAGTGGAATTCAATGAATGGTATCTCTGATGAAATGCTGTTCATTGACATGTCACTTCCATGAAGTCATATAGACCCATGTGTGATATATACCTGCAGTTGTTTCTTCCCCATATTCAAGGCAGTATATGTATGGGGCATGGCTAGCATGAGCTCTGAGTAGCAGCCTTTCACTTCAGCTCTGTCTTTTCATATTATTTTTGACAGGAATTTTTAAAAAATACTATCCTAATAGTGGACATTTTTATACCATTGGATTCTTTATAACATATACTTGGATAGTATTAAAAAAAATTTTTGATACTACTAATTTTCTTGTCAAATCAGCAGTAACACATTTTTTTTCAACAGGCAACAGCATGAGCTTCACCAAAACTTCACATACTGACATAACTTCTAAAAAGGAGCTGCAATCTTTATTAACCAACATCCCAGAATTAACTTCCAAAATAGACAGATTGGATATGAAACTGGATACTTTTAAAGAAAAAAATCTTCATATCAGATGGGCATTCTTCATGAGGATATGCAGCAACAAAAACAACTAATTTCTGGGATTGAAACAGCCTTAAATGACATGGAAACTTTGATACAAGAAGGTGAGCACAACATATAATTTATTTTAAAGCAAAATACATTACTTCAAACAAAATATAGATGACCTTGAAAATAGGTCCCGTCGTAATAATATAAGAATATTTGGCTTACCTGAAAATATAGAAAATAATATGGAGAGATTTCTGTCATCCTGGATACCTGAAGTTTTGGATCTTCCTGAGGTTCTTTCCTATGGAATTGAGAGAGCTCACAGGTCTCTGGTTTCATCATAAAATAATAAAACTAACTTAACAAGATCTGTAATTGTTAAATTTTTATCTTTTCATGACAAAGAAGTTGTCCTTAAAACTGCTTGGTCTAAAGCTCCAATCAAAATAAAAGACAATTTGATACGTTTTGACAATGATTATTCTCCTTTGGTATTATCTAAAAGAAAAGCCTTTTTACCTTTGATTAGAGAATTAAAGAAACATCAAATAAAAACACAATTACTGTTTCCTGCTAGACTGAAAATCTTTCATCAAAACTCTACAAATATATTTGAAGATGTAGATGCTGCCCTCTCATACATTAAAACTAACAAAATACTAGCAAAAGTTGAAGATATGAAGTGGATAAATACAAGAACAAAAAGACTTGCTGAAAATGGAACATGGATTAGTACAGAACAAAAGAAAAAACATAAGAAGTGACTCTATCTTCACTGCATATAAGACCAATAATGCCTGAATTACTTGCATAAAACTCAGAAGTTGGGGAGATGGAAATTGAGACAACTGGTAAGTTATTATTTAAATATTTTCCTTTGTTGTTATTTTGAACATGTTGCAATTTATAATCTTAATCTTCTTATTTAAAATGAATATCAAATAGTTATATTGCATTGCTTATATAATTAAAAGGGTGTTTAGTGTTTCATGATGTTGCTAAAGTAATTTATTAATTTAATCTTTTGGTTATTATAGTAAGCTATAGTGTTATAGAGCTTGTTGTTACAACTAGATAGAAAGAAAACTAATTGGTATATTTAAGCAGTAGTGTATAGTTAGCGTTTATATATATTGATGTCTCTTTGGCATCTCTTTGTCTATGAGATGTGCGGCAACATATAATAGCTACATGTAATAGAGACGTGATTGTTATATATTTTATTACATATGTACTGCAGAGACAGTTGTCATTTGTGACATTGGTGGTCATGGATCTCAGGCTTTATTTAATGTGGCTCTTCTCATGTTCTAAAGTCGATGAGATGATGGTTACTTCTGGCTATTGCTTGGGGTACTTTGTGTGGGTAATAGTGTTTGTGTTTTGTTCATGGTTTTGGCTACCCTCTCTTGGTTCACAATTAAATTGTGTTTTGTAGATTTATAGCTGTGCAAATGACTGAAATATATAGATTTTTGATGTAGGATGTTATGGATGTAGGATGTTATGGTGGTTTGGTTCCGTTTTTTGTTTGCCATTTTTTTTTTTTTTTTAGATTCCAGGTTTGTAAATGGTGGGCAAGTCTCGAGGTGCTCAAAAGCTATAAACTTGAAGTACATACTTACATTTTCTCACTGAAACACTCTTGAGTGTAATCCTGAGTTAACGGGGCTCGCGACCAGACCAGAGAAGCCTCTCCAAGTATAATTATTCCCTCTTGATCTCGACGCGCAGCTCCTGATGTATTTGACTGAACTTTGAACTGGCATGATTACCTCAGTCGCATAAAATCTTCAAACGCACATAAGAAAACGAAATTACTTTCACTGCTTTCGTTAAAGAACTGACAAGTGATGTCTAATGCCTTTAAACTACATTTTATCATACCCATATCAGAAAATGATACGATTAAAGAAAGAACTTGAGGGGGAGTGAATGGAAAAGTGTAAGTAATGAACAGCAACATACACCAAGATATTTGAGCCTGATTTCTAGTATAATTATTCTATTTTTATTAATTTTACTAACTTTTATATTGTAATTTTGTCAAGACTGATTTTCACCTGCAAGTAATATATGCATATGTTATTAGTATTATGCAAATATAAATATATAAGTTATCTTAGTTTTATTGTAATAATTATTTCAAAAGATTTTTCATGTTATGTAGTGCTTTGAAACTGTTAGAGAACAAATAATGAATAGTTATATGCATTGTGATAAATTAAGCAGTCAATGCACTAAGGTTCATAATAATGCAATATAATACATAGATGTTATATCTTTATACACTGGTTCACCAAAGTCAATATATATATATATATATATATATATATATATATATATATATATATATATACATATATATATATATATATATATTAACAATATGCTTGGGACCACATGGATGTTAGATTATTTTTTCATGGACTGACGTTTTAGTAGAACTATAGCTTTAGTTATTTGATTATTTTGCTAGAACAAGTTGTAAACTGTTGTTTGACATTTATTGTTTATTCCATACTAAGGTGAATATAACAAACTGTATATAAAATTTAAATGCTCTAAAGCTAGATGATTAGGGAAATATTATTTCGCTCTTTTTCTTCTTTCCTTTTTTCTCTTCTCATTGTAAAACATGATTTATTGATTACATTTTTTGCATTTAGATTAAAATTGTCTAGTTCAATACTTGTATTAATAATTCTGCTGTTTCTATAGCAAGGTTCCAAATGAATAACTGTAGTTATATCTTACTATTACTTATGCAGATCCGATGAACTGTACTTAATGTACAGTCATTTTATTAATGTTTAAATTTATTACAGTTCTTGTGTTCTAATATTTTACTAGTATAGTGTTTTCATATGAAGCCATATTAATTTTACCTAAATATGTATATCTTATTAGGAAGTTCCTGAATGGAGGTTGCTATTGGTTAGAAGGTTAATTTGAGTGATAGTATGTCACTCAAATTAGGAGTTTTATACTCCAGGTGGGTTCTAATGGGTTATAATGTTTGGGATTGTTATTATCAGAGTTTTAAAACATTCTTTCTTTTGACGTTCTCAACCACAGATAAAAAAACAAATAATATTTTGCTTTCATCTGTATTAGACTTTAAACACAATCAATCATACCGTATTCCTACATTTATCAATAATAAATTAAATTGGTCAATCATTTTCTTATAACACTGTAGATGAAACGCTACCAGCCAGGTAAACGCTCCTTACCAAGTTACATAAATAAATTTAGTCAGAAAGAAAACAAGTAGGAGCGAAGCAAATATATCAACGGACTTTCCAAACTGTGATAGTACAATGAATAATCCAGGGATATCCAGTAATGTTCTCAACGAACCACGAAATAGATGTATAAAAAAGCAAAACTTTATTCCATGAGATAAGCGCTTTCGCTGTAATCAGCTTCCTCAGATCTCTTAACAAATTCTGACTTAAAATGTTGAAAATATATAAACATATCAATTAAGCAATTAGTAAAATAATAAAATAGAAGAATATTTTAAAAGGGAAATATTGAAACTGCTAAATACATATAAATAATCCACATCCGATCTCTAAGAGCAGGCAGGACTGATGAGAATAACGCTCTTTATTTGAAGAATAATGTTTTCGCTCCCGCAATTGCAAGAGCTTCCTCAGCTAATAACAAGTTATTCAATTAAAACCATCTGTTTTATATAACAGTGTATCATGATGTCACTTCCTTTTGTATTTTTAAACAGCAGAATACAAAACA
Source organism: Protopterus annectens (assembly GCF_019279795.1). NCBI lineage: Eukaryota > Metazoa > Chordata > Ceratodontiformes > Protopteridae > Protopterus > Protopterus annectens. Next base: position 888,359,923 of record NC_056725.1, read on the forward strand.
AAAACCGAAGTGAAACCATCATTTTTTAAAAATGTCGCTTCATAAAACTGAATAATTGTTCCATATCCCCACATTCTTAATAAAAATGTAATATAACTACTAATAAGACAATATTATTAATTCCTATACATACAGAACCATAAAAATATACTAAATACGTGGCGTATTTAGTATATTTTTATGGTTCTGTATGTATAGGAATTAATAATATTGTCTTATTAGTAGTTATATTACATTTTTATTAAGAATGTGGGGATATGGAACAATTATTCAGTTTTATGAAGCGACATTTTTAAAAAATGATGGTTTCACTTCGGTTTTTGTTTTGTATTCTGCTGTTTAAAAATACAAAAGGAAGTGACATCATGATACACTGTTATATAAAACAGATGGTTTTAATTGAATAACTTGTTATTAGCTGAGGAAGCTCTTGCAATTGCGGGAGCGAAAACGTTATTCTTCAAATAAAGAGCGTTATTCTCATCAGTCCTGCCTGCTCTTAGAGATCGGATTTTTTCTGTGTTTGTGGATTCCTGTGCTTTTTGTAATAGTATGTCAACCGGAACCTCTGGGAGCCCGAGGACGCCTAACCTGTTTGGGTCTAGTGAGTTAAATAAGGAAGATGAACCACTGAATGTTGCCTCTTTAATGGGGCTACTGAATCAGCATCTGGAACAGTTAGATAAACGTCTTGACGCTATTGAAAGGAAAAATGTGTTGCTTCAAAACGAAACTGCGGTCACAAACATTGGACCTTCATGGTCTAACATCGTTTGTGCGTCTCAAAGCAATGCGGCTTTGAGTTGTTCCAATAGTTCTATTCCACCCGGGCAACAACTAATTAACGGGGGTAATCCTGCTAACGGAGTGATTCCATCAACTTCAGGTATAACGAATTTGTCTTCTCTACAGCGAGCGGATGTAGTAGGAAGCATTTCTACTAATACAGGTGGCTTACGAACACTTGATGGATTACCAAATGGTAACAGGGTGCCGGATAACGTACCAGGGTTACGTGAACAGTCGTTGGACAATACGGCTTCTAATAACAGTCGGGGAGCTACTGGTTTACCTTCTTTCTCTACTTGGGTGGAGAATGTGGATTGTTTTGGCTTTGCGATACATACTGCTGGGAATATACGACCTTCGGATCATGCCACAGGTAACCCCAATAACAATATTGATGAAAACTTAAAAATGTTTGACCATAAATTATTAAAAATAAAAAAGTTACAATTGGAAGTGTCCTACTTCCAGCAGTGTATTACAGAGAAAATAATACCAAAGGGTCTGAGAAACTCGTTCAGACCCACAAATTTATTTAGTGACTGTAACTTTTCTAGTGACTTAATAACTCTATTTGACCGGCAAGGAATAGAGTTATTGGAATTGATGGTCAAACACTATAACAGCCATATAGGTGGTTTATTGACTGATACTGAAAGGCTTGATGGTATTATCAAGAATGACATTGATTTTCTTAGTTACAAATATGACTATGAGCGCATATTTAAAAGCATCGATGCACTCATGGTCAAATTGAAATTCACTAAATCTAAAAAACTAGCAAGGGATAGACATGCTTATTCCAAAGGGCTTGCTTACCCGAACCTCTCAAGGCAGTCGACTAATGAGGTGATTTCAAATGGTGTGACTGACGGCTTGGCCAGTAATAACTCTCCAATTGATACATTGGACAGCAATTTGAATGATGACACCATCGACGATAGGGATGGTAGTAGTTCCAATTCAAATCAGGTATTAAGGAGAAGTAATAGAATAAAGTCTACCCAGCAGTATAACCAAGGAAATCATAACAACAAAGGATATCAAAAGACTTTTTTAGGAGGAAAGAACAAAAATGGCCAAAACCGGTGGCACAAGAACAAATAACTTTTCCTAAAAGGCCAGTAACATTAAATGTTCCTATTCCTACACCTACAGAAGACAATCCAATTACGGATGGAAATGAAGTCCCACTAACTTTATCGGAAAAACCTATTATTTTACTGAATAAAGAAGGGGACTTTAAAGTTTATAACTTTTCTATGTGTGACGTAGATCAAGAATTAGTGGAGTTGCTGGCTAAAGGCTTTTCTTTCGTACCTGACCAAAGGCTAAATTTAGCCAAAACTCTTATTGATCTAAAATGTTATGTACGAAAGTTAAATTTAAAGTTATTGTTCAACAATGAGACTCTTGGAGAGGTGCCGTCTTTTAAGCTACCCAGTACATTTAACCCCCCCTTACACCCTAATCTTAATATATTTGAAAATGTTTGCGAATTAGACCTAAGACATTTCTTTCAAAGTGTCAAATGGCTTGATTCTCATAGTAATACTTCACTCGAACAAATTAAGGCATTAAATAGCCTTCGAGATCTATCAGTAAGAGTGATGAAACCAGATAAGGGGGGTGGGGTAGCTATTTTTGACAACTCAGAATACATTGATAGAATGCGATTAATTTTAGAATCTGATGCTTATGCACATTCTTCTCATAGCGAAATGATGGGAGCTTATAATAGGATTAGGTCCTATTTTCGTGATCTACTCATTGACGGCTTAATAGATATTGATATTTTTAATTTTATCAATATTCTATCACCTAAAGTACCTGTAATGTTCGGGAGCCCAAAACTGCATAAGGACCTTTTGAATCCACCAATGCGGGCTTTAATAGATGGCAGATGTGCCATCACCCACCCATGTGCTAGAGTTATTGATGGCATTATTTCAAAATATTTAAAACAAGTACCTGAGATTTGTAAAGATTCTTGGACCTTTTTAGAGTCAATAAATAGTATTACTTTTGAACCATCCTTTAACTTCCTGACGATCGATGTAATCGATCTGTATACATTGATTCCACACCAGGAAGCTATCGAATGGAGTGAATTAATGTTAGAGGCTCTAGGAGCCACAAAAAATGAGATTTCTTTGGTTACACAATTACTGGATATTGTTTTAACATCTAACTTCTTTCTTTTTAATAACCAATACTACCTACAGAAACAAGGTATCGCCATGGGGTCCCCATGTGGAGGGAGCGTGGCGAACCTGGTAGTTGCTTACTGGGAAAAAGTTACCTTGAAGAATAACCCTTTGTTTAATAATATTGTAAGATTTTACACACGTTTTTTAGATGACGTGTTCATTTTGATTAAGGGTAGTGAACATGAAGCAGTTGATTTAGTTAAATTTATGAACAATTCCACTCCATTTTTGAAATTTACTCATAAGTTTTCTTCCACTGTTATTGATTATTTAGATGTGGAAATAACTAAGGATGTGGATCATGACTGTTTCTTGGCTTCTATATATAGAAAGCCGACTTATTGTAATGCCTTTCTCCACTACTCAAGTAGCCACCCGGCCAAACAAAAAAGATCTATTGTCAAAGGACAATTAGTTAGGGCCGTACGTATGTGTAGTACACTTGAAACATTTAGATTGGAGTGTTCTTTCTTAAAAGAACTGTTTACTAATAGGGGTTACCCCATCTATTTAATAGATGAGTTGATTTATGAAGTTTCTACAAAAAGGGACTCAGGTTTCTATCAGCCCTTGTTAAGATGTAAACGTCAAACTCCTACCTCTGAAATTAATGAACCTACAGACCTACTTTCAGGTAATGGCCCACAACAGACGACCACAGATGACACAATCTGTACCCAAAATAATTTTTCGACTAGTCTTGTCTTAACTTTTAATAGGCATATTGGGGGCATATGGAACATCATAAAGAAAAACTGGTATTTCATTTATAATAACCCAGCACTCCTTCAAAAGTTGGGACCTCACCCATTCGTAGTTTATAAAAGAGGGAAAAATTTGAAAGAATTATTACAGACCTGTTAAATCCATCTTTTCATATTCATCTATGTTTATCAACTTAGCATATATTTGTATGTATGCACATATTAGTTTTTTATATATATGTATGGCTTTCACATTTTTTGCACACATGTGAACTTTTTATGTATGGTTTTTAGATGCTTCATATGTTTATATATTTATACATTCTTCTTTAATAGTTATAATATTGGAAGATGTGCTATATATATATATGGACTTAGAGTGCACAATGTGTCTGCAACATCTGAGTATTTACTCTTATATTTTTATATATTAGATTTAAGCTGTTTGCCTCATGGATCTTTTTCATATATGTATGGTTTTTAGCAGTTTTTGCACATATGTCAAATTCTTTATGTGTGGTTTTTAGATGTTTTATACATTTTTCTATATATATAGACTCGTTTTTAAAAAGGTATAATATTGGAAGATGTGTTATATATATGGACTTAAAGTGCATAATGTGGTCTACAACATCTAACTATATATTTTTTATATATTAGATTTAAGCTGTTTGCCTTAAGTACTATGTGGATTATTTATATGTATTTAGCAGTTTCAACATTTCCCTTTTAAAATATTCTTCTATTTTATTATTTTACTAATTGCTTAATTGATATGCTTATATATTTTGAACATTTTAAGTCAGAATTTGTTAAGAGATCTGAGGAAGCTGATTACAGCGAAAGCACTTATCTCATGGAATAAAGTTTTGTTTTTTTATACATCTATTTCGTGGTTCGTTGAGAACATTACTGGATATCACTGGATTATTCATTGTACTATCACAGTTTGGCAAGTTCGTTGATATATTTGCTTCGCTCCTACTTGTTTTCTTTCTGACTAAATTTATTTATGTAACTTGGTAAGGAGTGTTTACCTGGCTGGTAGCGTTTCATCTACAGTGTTATTTTTATTGTTCTATACATCGCCACCAGCAGGAGCAGATTGTCTATATTGTCATGGCCAACACTGAGCTCGATTATGTTCCACGAGGTGAACACCAGCGGAATGATGCCCTTAGGAAAAGATTCCGGCAATATCTTGATGGTACTGTGAATGCCTCTTGGCATTTTGAGAGTTTGGCACCCACTGATGATGTCACAGCTGTGACCGGTGATATGGAGAGGTTGCATAAACTTTTGGACGAAATGGAGAAGAGCTTTTTTAAGCTAAAACATCTTCAAGTGCAACGGATGCACCTACAGTTCTGCCTTGACAAAAAGATAATTCCATGCGGTCTTCGCATTTTTAATATGCGTAGCCAGGGTCGCGACTACCCGGATTTACTAGCAGCATGGCAGAAAATCAATCTGGAAGTTAGTCGTAAGTACTTAAAATTACTTATTGACTTCTTTCAACCGGAAGAAGCTATTTTGACTGAAAATATCAGCAGAAAACAGTGCATAGTGTTTAAAGAGTTTGCTGATGACATTGTACAGCCGCTTTTTGAAAATTTGTTGGATGGTGTTCTTGCACTGGAATGCAAAATGTTACAGCAGAAGAGACACAAAATTATTAGAGACTTAAACAATTTTAAAATGGGCCATGTCTTTGCATGGCCCAGGTATGGACATACTAGTATTAATAATAATGTGAATTCTGATTTTACCAATGGTGATAGGAGTCGTAATGTACCCTCTATTAATTCTGTTAAACCACAGTTTACACAACATGGCCATGTAGGGGATAGGAATGTTGTTCACAGTGAGACTCAAGCACTATTAGTGAATGATACCAATATGAAAGTGAATGATGTTATGGCAAGCAGGACACAGTCGAAATGTTTTGTAGATGTAGTTAACACTGAGCAGACAAGCACATTGAAAGGGACAATATCTAGAACTGAAGTTATGAATGTGACATTAAATGGGGAGGCTATAGAACCTGATGTAATGACAAATAATATAAATGATTCAGTAGATGTAATTCATCTAATACATCCCAGTATGCACTCAGAAGCCAATTTGTTTCCCACAGTACAAATAGTCAAGACAAACCCATATGCAGAGAGCCTGAGGCTGAACCAGTTGTTAGACCAAAAGCACTGAGTAATTTAGTAGATTCATGTTTAGATGTGAACTCGCATGTTTCTTTTCCCTTACCAATTTGTCTAGAAAAGGGTCCAAGACGGGCACGTTCCATGAGCCGTGGTCAGCAAAAGAGGAAGTTTTCAGGGGAATTCTTACCGAATCAAACCCTAAAAAAGATGTGGAACAGCAAGGACAAGCATTAGTTTTTAATTTATCTAGTGTAATTTTAACAGAAGATGATATGAGGCTATTAAGCAAGGGGTTGAATTTTATTCCCAAAAGCCGTAGTACATTGACAGAAACGATAGTAGATTTGAAATTATTTTGTAGAAATATTATGCTCAAATTTCTATACAAAGATTCTAGTATTGAGGCCTCACAAGATAGAGGTTTTATTTTTAAAAACTTAAGTGAATATGTACCTACACATCATCCGTTAGTAGAAACGTTTTTAGGTTTGACGGAGGAAGAATTATATAGATACTATAATGGAAACTCTAACAATAGATTCATGAAGAAAGATAACCTTACTCGCAAGGAGAGATTGAGTTTCAAAAAGCTACAGGATGACTCTACCATTATTATTAGACCAGCAGACAAAGGTGGCCCTGTTGTAGTCATGGGTGTATTGCATTATTATAATTCCATGCGGATTATGTTAAATGATTCCTCTTATCAAGCTACTACAGTAGATGTGTCTCAGGGTGTTATTAGATACATAAGTGACACCCTCCTGGACATTTATAAGAGCCAATTGATTGATAAGGATTTGTATGAATATCTTACTATTAAAGCACCTATCATCCCCATTATGCATGGCTTACTGAAGATACACAAGGATGCTCGGGACCCACCTATGAGACCAATAGTTTCTGGTCGAGGGTGGGTCACTGAACACCTTTCAGTATATATAGAAAAAAACTTGAGACCGATCCTTAATACTAATGTATTTGTATTGAAGGACTCTAAACAGTTTTTGATAGAATTATACGAATGTGTTAAACATCACAATGTTTTAGATGATTATGTTTTTGCTACTTTTGACATACAGTCACTGTTTACAGTTATTCCCAATACAATAGGACTTAGTTATATATTTGAATATCTGAGTGAACATAGTGATTATACTGCTGTTAAGATTGACCTATTGGTGCATTTCCAGGAATTGGTCTTAGAAAATAATTTGTTCATTTTTGATGATAAGATCTATAAACAGATAGATGGCGTAGCAATGGGCACACAGTGTGCCAACAGCTACGCCAATATGTTCCTAGCCTATTGGGAGGAACATACTTAATTCCGAGAGGCTTCATTCAGGGAACACGTAGTTTTCTATCGTTGTTTCGTTGACAACATTTTTGTTCTTTGGAAAGGGACCATTGAACAGCTCAATTTGATGTCAAATATCATGAACAATTTAACTAGCTATTTTAAATTCACCATGAACTATTCATCAGATGAGATAGAGTTCTTAGACCTTTACATTGAGAGACTGCCTAATGGTCTTATTAATACTGGAGTTTTTAGGAAAGCTTGTTATTGTAATCCATTATTAATGAGATCAAGTATGCATCCACCCTTCATTTTTAAGAATATTATGAAGGGGCAGGCCATTAGAGCCTTCAGGTTAAATCCGACAGATGGAGGATTTTTGGTTGAATTAGATGATTAAAAAAATAGGCTGTTACAGAGGGGGTACAATATTAATGAAGTTAGTCACTCTTTAGAGAAAACGCATGATCTACGACATACGGTAGCCACACTATACTTTGGACCTTCAGACACCCTGGGAAACACTAATAGGTATATGATTCAACATCCCACCACTAAGTTTTTAACTACTTTCACTTCAGATTATCTAGAAGTTAGAGAAATTATTAGCAGGTATTGGTCCATCTTTCAGGTGGATGATGACCTGAAGAACATAGTGGGAGATATTCCTGGATTTCAATACAGGAATAAGAACAACCTAAAGAGGATGTTATGTTACCCAAGGCAGGGAAAGCAGGATAAGATGATAGGACACACTGAGCCCTGTGGACATTGTAATTTTTGTTCATTTATTGACACCAATGATGATTTTATACATCCAGATTCAGAGATAACTATTTGGACGAACGTCATTGCAAATTGCATGACGTGTCATGTAGTATACCTTGCTGTTTGTCAGATTTGTTCCTGTTTCTACGTGGGCAAAACAAATCGCCCACTTAGAGACAGAGTAAGGGAGCACATTTACCATATCAAGAAAGGATCATTACACAATGCTTTGGCTAAACATCTCAATCTCCTTGGGTATACACATAAGCTTCTTTTCAGGGTTCTAGAGGTCATATTTCCGAACAAGAGAGGGGGTGACATAAGGACATACACTGAAAATAAGGAGAGTGACTGGATTGTTCTCCTCAGAGCTGATAGTGTGTCTGGTTTAAATGAGAGAGCCTCACTAAAACCTAGGCTTAGGGGACGTAGAAACATCAGATGAATTACCATTTGGAACGCACACTCAATACTTCATATGAGTGAATGCGTTTCTTAATATTTCCATGGTCCATGCCTAACATACACATACATGCATCTCATCCATCTATACATATCCATCTTTGCATTTTTCATATATTTACATATATATCCATCTTTTCATATTCATCTATGTTTATCAACTTAGCATATATTTGTATGTATGCACATATTAGTTTTTTATATATATGTATGGCTTTCACATTTTTTGCACATATGTGAACTTTTTATGTATGGTTTTTAGATGCTTCATATGTTTATATATTTATACATTCTTCTTTAATAGTTATAATATTGGAAGATGTGCTATATATACATGGACTTAGAGTGCACAATGTGTCTGCAACATCTGAGTATTTACTCTTATATTTTTATATATTAGATTTAAGCTGTTTGCCTCATGGATCTTTTTCATATATGTATGTTTTTTAGCAGTTTTTGCACATATGTCAAATTCTTTATGTGTGTTTTTTAGATGTTTTATATGTTTTTCTATATATAGAAACTCTTTTTTTAAAAAGGTACAATATTGGAAGATGTGCTATATATATGGACTTAAAGTGCATAATGTGGTCTACAACATCTAACTATATATTTTTTATATATTAGATTTAAGCTGTTTGCCTTAAGTACTATGTGGATTATTTATATGTATTTAGCAGTTTCAACATTTCCCTTTTAAAATATTCTTCTATTTTATTATTTTATTTATTTATTTTTTTATTTTATTTTATTTTACATTTGTTGACCGGGATAGTCCGACTGGATGCATGTCCATTTTCAGCGGAGTCCCGGGAAGAAAAGCTCCAACAGGGTTAAACAGTGATATATTGTTACAAAAGACATAAAGACATATTACATTGTATTAAGAGTGAGAAGATTATTACAATAGAAGGTACAATTGATTACATTACATTACATTCTGGTTAATTCACACTTAGTTGAATAATACAAAAATTGCCTACTTGTAAGAATTGCTCATGGGAAAGTTAGTCAGGGTTTGTACATGGACAGAGCCAATGTGATTTATAGTGGATTTTTAGTTCTTTTTTGAATAGAGCTAGTGATGGTAAGGATGTTAGCTTATTGGGAAGAGAATTCCATACCTTGCCAATAATATTGGAGTACAGTGAATCGCCGCCTAGGTTATGGGACTTGCAAGTTTGTATTAAGAGTTTGTTAGATGAGCGAAGAGAACTTAGGTTGGAGTAAGGGGTTAGGATGTTCTTTAGTGCAGGGGTGTTATCTGGATGTTTCAGGATTTTAAAGGCTTCTATGAGTTGGTATTCCAGTAGAAGATTAGGGAGTTCTGGCCAGTCAAGTTTTTTCAGGCTAATGCAATGGTGTGTTCCATAGGGTAGGGCAGTGATGAATCTAGCAATGTGGTTATAAGAAGTGGAGAGACGATTGAGGTCAGACTTGTTGAGGTTTGTAAGGATTGGGGAGGCATATAGTAGGGTGGATAGGAGGTGCGAGCGGGCAGTAGCTAGCCTAGCGGCTGGAGTTAGGAAGGTTTTTAACCTATATAAAGACCCTAGTTTTTTGTTAACCATTTTAATAGTTTGGTTGATGTGGGTGTCAAATCGTAGTTTATTGTCGATGATTACTCCTAATAGTTTAGCGTTGGTAGTAGGAGAAATAATGGTACCATTGTTGGATTGAATGGTAAAGTCTGTGAAAGGTGTTGGGTTGGTTGGGTGGAAAAGAAGAAGTTGGGGTTTTTTTGGGTTTAAGATGAGTTGATAGTCAGTTAGCCAATTTTCAACTTTGGTAAAGCAGTGTTGGGTGGTTATTAGAAGGTTGTCAAGGATAGGATTAGAACAGATGAGAGTTGAGTCATCTGCATATTGGATGCAGGTGGCTTCGGGGATAACTGAATGGAGGTCATTTATGAATATTGAGAACAGAAGAGGTCCTAAGATTGCCCCTTGAGGTACGCCTATACTGTTCGGTAATAGGCAGGAGAGTTTGTTCTGCCACATAACTGCCTGTTGTCTGCCTACGAGGTAGGCCTGAAACCAGTTTAGGACTTGGGTGTCTAGATGTAAGGTTACTAAGGTTTTGAGAAGTAACTGGTGGTTTACCATGTCGAAAGCTTTCGACATATCTAGAAAGAGAGCTGAGGAGATATTTTTGTTATTCCGGTTATGGTTAATTTTCTCGGTGAAAGAGAGGAGGGCAGTAGTCGTGCTATGGTGGGGTCTAAATCCATGCTGACAATCAGTTAGTAGCTTGTTTTGGGTGAGATAGGACATGAGTTGGTTATGCACACACTTTTCCATAATTTTGGCAAGTGGTGATAGTATGGCAATTGGTCTATAGTTAGAGAGTTCGGTGGATGTTCCTCCTTTATGAAGAGGTATGACGTAAGATATTTTCCAGATTGCTGGGATAGTGGACTCAGTAATGGTTCTGTCAATTAATATTGAAATGGGGTATGTTATGACATCTGCAGCAATTTGAAGGTATTCTGCAGGTAGAAGATCAGCTGAGAGGGTAGTTGGCTTTAGTTTTTTCAAGCAGGATCGGATGAAGGCAGTGGATATGGGTTGGAGGTTAAAGGATAGTGGAGAGTTGGGTGTCATATTGTTAGGTGTGGGAGAGGGAGCAGGTAGCTGGTTAGCTAGTAACTGAATTGTTTCGGTGAAGAAGGTATTAAAGTTGTTAGCTACTTCTTCTTGGTTCTTGTCAGATAGAGTTTCTGGGGTAGGAGTGGTGGATTTTCCTGGTTGGAGAAGTTTGTTCAATCCTGCCCAGAATTTTTGGGGGTTCTTTTGGTTTTTGTTTTGTAGGTGGTGAAAGTAGTTTTTCTTATCTTGGGTGGTGGCCTTTTTAGTTTCATTTCTCACTTGCTGGAAGATGATCCGGTCTATTGGTAACTTGGTAGTACGCCATTTGTTCCATGCTTTGTCCCTATTAATTATTTTGGTTTTGGTTTCTGTGGTTAGCCAGGGTGCTATGTGAGTTTTGATTCTAGATACCCTTTTGGGAGCATGAGAGTCAAGTAGGGTAAGGAATGTTTCATTAAAATGTGAGACTGCCTCATCTAGGGGCAGGGATTTCAATGTTGACCAGTTACAGTATTTAAGTTCCATGTTAAATTTTAGAGGATCAAATTTTTTTTTGTTTCTGACTCTTCTATAGACTGGCATGCTAGCATTGGGTGTATTATCTTTCATAATGTAAGTAAGCATATGATCACTAAGATCATTGGGGAGAGTCCCCGGGGTATATTTTTGGGGGTGCTCCTTGACGAGCACCCAGTCAAGTATGCTTTCTTTTTGTTTATTATTACCTAGTCTGGTGGTAGTGGTTATAATCTGAGAGAAACCATGGAGATTTAAAGAAGTAGGATTGGACTGTGCAGAGCATTGGTTCCAATCAATGTTAACATCTCCCAGGACTATTGTTTCTTGTGGATAGTTGTTATCTATCCAGTTTAAGATGGCTTCTAAAGTTTCAATATTGTTCCCTGGGGGTATATAGGTAACTATTAGGTTTATGCTTTTTAGTTTATTTAGTTGTATTTTTAGAGCTAATATTTTACTCTTTGCTTAATTGATATGCTAATATTTTACTTATTGCTTAATTGATATGCTTATATATTTTGAACATTTTAAGTCAGAATTTGTTAAGAGATCTGAGGAAGCTGATTACAGCGAAAGCGCTTATCTCATGGAATAAAGTTTTGCTTTTTTATACATCTATTTCATGGTTCATTGAGAACATTACTGGATATCCCTGGATTATTCATTGTACTATCACAGTTTGGCAAGTTCGTTGATATATTTGCTTCGCTCCTACTTGTTTTCTTTCTGACTAAGAATAATTTTCTTATACCTTTCATATTTCTTTAAATTAATTCACTAAGAGGTATTTCTCTAAACATTAATGGACTAAACAATCCTGGAAAGAGGGGTAACTTATTTAAATTCATCAAACTACATAAATCTTAATTATTTCTACAAGAAACACATTTATTAAACGAGGATATAGTCAGACTAAATAATAAATCATACAAAGTACTAGTAAGTTCAGAACACACTCAAAAAAAGAGGAGTTACAATTTTATGGAACAATTCTTTACCAAGCCTAAAAATAATTGACACATTTAGTGATGATAAATGAATGCTTTGCCTTGTTTCAATTTAATTAAATAAGAAGATTTTTATGCTAGTAAATATATATCAGATCCCAGGAATAGGAACCAACACTGTGAAACAGCATCTAAACCTTATTATACAACTATCTAAAGGGGATATCATACTGGCAGGAGATTTTAACTGTATTCTTGATACCAAAGATTTAACTTCACACAATAAAAGAAGAATCTCACTATCAGCCAAAAAATTAAAGGAATTCTCAGATATAAATCTATTGAAAGATATAAGCAATTTCGCTAATACTAGTTCCTTATTATATACTTTTTTCCCCACAGACGTAATACATTTTCTAGGATTGATAAAGTCTTTTTCTCTAATAATTTAATAGATTCCTTAATAGATACTAAAGTAATTACATGTCCATTATCAGTCCATAATCCCATTCTATTTGAAATTATAGTTAACAGTAATTACAATACCCAAATAAGAAGAATACCTGCCTATATTACAAAGTTAAAGGAATTTAAAGAATTTAAAGATCTAGAAACTCAGAACTTTATAGGCACTAATACTACTAATGAAACCAGTGAAATCTATATATGGAATGCCCTTAAGGCTTATCTCTATGGAAGAAGTTTTAATTGGCTTTATAAAAAAAAGAAAAGTTGGGATGAACAACTACTTGACATACAAAATAAATTAGACATCTTAAAACAGAATCAAGAGAGATATATTGATATCAATGGAACAAAGAAGGAAATAAACTTACTAAACAATAAGTATCTAGAGATATTAAAACGTAAAACTATGATTGATTTAGAAAAATTTAAATTTATACAATTTTCCACTAATCCACAATCACTAAACATGTTAGCTAACAAAACTAAAAGACTATCCAAATTTAATCATATAAATGAAATATATTCACCTAAGGAAAAAAGGATGGTCTTAGATATACAAAATACATTGACTGAATTTAGACAATTTTCCATTAATATAAATCAGCATACCAAGACAATTGATTTTAATTAAGAAATCAAAACCTGTATTAATAAATACATTCATAATAGACTTTCAAATGAACAAACTAATATTATAAACAAGCCCATTACCTTTAAAGAAATTGAAACACAAATTGCTAAATTAAAATTAAATAAGGCACCAGGAAAATATGGCATTATTCCAGAAATCTATAAGATCTTGCCTTCGAATTCCCTAGAATTATTACATAAGGTATACAGTATGGCTCATAATGGAAATATAATACCACCCTCATGGAAGTACACTTTTATCACCCCCATCCTGAAATCGAATAAAAATCCCATTCATCCCTCATCATATAGGACAATTTCTCTGTTAAATGTTGACTATAACATGTTTATGTTAATATTTGCAGATAGGCTTAAAAATATTTTACCATCCTTAGTAGAAGATGATCAAACTGGTTTCATTATAAATAGAAATGTTTATGAAAATATTAAAAGACCCTATATTTAATAGAATCAGTTAAACCTTTAAATAAAAATCTAACATTAATCAGCCTAGATATAAATTATGCATTCGATTCAGTTAACGGGACCCAATTATATCAAGGTAGCCAAGCATATATTAAAATAGGAACACATATTTCTGAAAATATCCCCGTTACTAAAGGCACCATACAAAGTTGTCCATTATCTCCCTTATTATTTACATTACTTATGGAGCCCTGGGCCAGCTTGATAAGAAATAATGTGGAAATTGAAGGATACAAGTTAACCTCAAATGAATCCTCTAAAATGCAAATGTTCACTGATGATATTCTGCTCACATTAGAAGGAAATAACAATTCCATCAGAGCATTATTCTCAGTTATGGAGTATTTTTTTTAAAAATCAGGGTTACTCTTTAATAATAACAAAACACAAATACTAATAATTGGTCCTAAGGAATTTGATTTACATGATGATTATAAAAAATATATAACACAATAGGAAGAAATATGTTATTTGGGTATTGTAGTTACTAAAAATAATAAATATATTGTTCAAATAAACTATAACAAAAGTCTAAAGCAATAGAAAACCTTACTCAAAAATGGAATAAGATCCTGTTGTCAATGGATGAGAAACTTTTAATAATTAAGATGATCTTTCTACCAAAAATGTTGTATATTATTCAATCAATCTCTTTACCGCCTCCTACTTATATTATTAAAAAAATCAATTCTGTGATGCATAAATTTTTATGGCACCTGACCATACCCAGAATAGCTTGGTCCACTCATATGAAAAATTGGAATAATAGAGGTATAGCTATCCCAAATTTAGAAATTTATGCAATCTCATCAATGGTTAAAACTATTTCTCTTCTTATAGATCCACAATACTCAGCCAAATGGAAAACAATTCTAGAAATTTTAGTTTGTAAAGCAATAAATAACAACAGATCCCAGAAAATAGACCTGCTAACTAATACTTTCATATGGGTTTTAAAAGAATACATTACTTTTAATAATACTCAGAATTTCAAATCAAATTATATTACTCTTTTATTGAAATCTTTCAAAAATGTAATGTTTACATTTAATAAGTTTAAAGATTGGTTATTTCTGTTATTTCCAATAGCCTACACACAGTGTTATATTCTCTTCTGATTATACAAAAATGTGTTCATTTCAAGAAAAAAAATAATATTTTGGTTTCACATGATGCCAAATAATGACTTAAAATCTATTAACAAACTTAAAAATGAATATGAAGATGTCTCACTTTCTTGGTTGGACTTACATAAAGCAAGGAAATATATTTTAAATAAGTTTGATAATATGTCTTTTACAACCAAAAATTCAATACCTGAGATTATTGAATATATGGTTTTATCTATACAACATAAATCGCCTACCAAACACATATTATCTCACATATATAAAATAATTAAACTTGACTTGGAAGCTGTTTCAGATACCAATTGGAACTACTTTACTTTAGTTAATCATTCTCCTTTAGAAAATGACAAAATAAACATATTACAGTCAGCTAGTCTTACCACCTCATCATTGAAATGGAAACTTTTTACTTGGTGCTATTTACACAGATCTTTTATTACCCAGTTCTAGCTTAGTAAATTTAATAAAAGTAATGTCAACTGTTGGAGGTATAATAAAGAAGTAAATGCAGAATGGGCTCACATGGTATATGATTGTGTAATTTTAAATGAATTTTGGAAAAATGTTAATTCCTTTTTACAAGCTATTTTCACAGATAATTTTACTCTCACCAAGTCATTTGTTATTTTCAATACTCCAGTACCTAACTGTATAAACAAAGCTAATCAATCTTTAGTCTGAACTATATTATCAGTTGCCAGAAAAATAATTACAAGAAACTGGAAATCCAGTACTACTCCCTCAATTCAAGAATTCAAAACTTTACTTCTGGAAGTCTGTAATTTGGAATATTTAACTATCAAATCAAGATCTCATCAGAATACTGTTAAATGCAATATATGGAAAAAAGTCTACAATTTATTACAAAAGTAATTATTTAATCAATTTATAATTGTTGAGAATGTCATTGTATATAATTTATTTATGTTTGTTGTATCATTATTTGACTATCTATTTGAAAATTGTTCATTTCTAATGTACATATTTATTTTTCAATTTTAATTCTAATAAAACTGTTTTGAAAAAAAAGACAGTATATGTATGTGATTGAAATGCTTAGCTTGGTTACCTTTGCCTGTTGATGATACATTACCACATATGTGTGATTTATACGTGACCATTTTGGTTGACATCAGCAATGAACTCTGCCCATGTGACATACATTTGCCATTTGCTTAAATGCATTTTGGATTGTCTTCAATAGGCCCCTGTATGTATGTATGCATACATTAGCAATGTGTACCTTTACTTGTTGCTCTGATTTACTATTGTCTTCCTTGGTGTGGGCTGAGGTTGTTTACCTCCCTTCCACCTTCATAGCTACATAATATATTTTGAGGATTTGTTTGCCTTTATTGCATTTATGGTTCATTGTCATGTATTACTTTGTTTACAAGGTCAACATGTGCCAGATCTATGGCCATTATACAGATGCAGAACATATGCATACAACTTGCTGGCAACTGCTTTTAATATATTCCTTTTGTTGTTGTACTTGGGTGTTAACCATTGTACACTGTTGAATTCATATGCACTACCTGATATTTTGGATTGAGTTGTAGTGTTAGATTTGTGAACATATTCTTACATATCATTGGTAAGTATGGTGTGTGTATGTGTATTGACATTGCTTTCATGTACATTCCATTTAGGCCCCTGACAGTCATACATATATATATATATATATATATATATATATATATATATATATATATATGCCTGCACCTGTGTATTGCCTTTGATGTGGCATGTTTGTCACGTATATACATTCTTTTACATGTTTTGTTTGGGTTGCGTATAATAAGTTGTGTATGTATCAGCCAGTTTGCTGCTTTACTGCAGTACTGTTTTTTTGTCTCTGTGCTTGGTTGTTTGCTTTTCATATGCATGGTCAGAGGTTCTGTTATGTCCTTTGCTAGAATTATTTAGTATTCCTGGCATTTTCTCACCTGTGATGTTGCTTGGCTTACATTTACGCTACTAACAGATTACTCGGATATGTCTTTATTTAACCAGTGTGTACTGTGATCCTAGTCTATTACCATACAGCACACATCTACCACTGGTTATACATATCCAAGTATTGCACAACCAGGTATGACTGCCACACAGTTTGCAATATGTCATAACATGATATTGCATAGGTAGACATGTTTTTCTGCATTTTACCATGGCCAGTATGCATACCCACCCTGTTTGACAACTTTCCATTGCCTGTGTTAGTGCTGTGAGCCATCTGTGTAACTTTTCTGTCCTCGCTGTTGTTTACTAACCATTGTCTGTCAAGTGCTGTGCTATTTGTTCTATGTGTATACCTGCTGTGATGGTCTTCTCCTCTTCTTTTCCTATCTTTAACTTGCCTTCCATTCTTAAAAAAAAAAATGGGGCCTAATCCCACAAAATAAATGCCCATGCCTCTCTAATTTTTACCTAGATTTTTGTATTCCAATATACCGCTTTTGTGTCTTTCTTGTTCACCCATACTCAATGTCTTTTTTCTATCTCACAGTTTACTTGGGTGCCTGCATTACTTCTGTACCCCTCACATGTCCCACACCCATTATTACCTAATGTTAGCTGTAGTGATGTGGCTGTGATTGCCCTTCCTTTTTATTATTTTTTTTTATTAGAAAATGTACAGATTCCATTGGAATCTGTATCTATCAAATGATGTATTTTAATAATAATGTACTTATGGAAATATTCCATAGTTGTCTGTAAACTTACTGGAAGGATTCTGTTAAAGGTATGTATTTATGAATGTCAGGCTGCTTAGATTCTGAGGTTCTTTCCTTAACCTTGCTAATGTACATCACACATTGACAAAAAGTTTTCATTACTTATGGAGTACCAACAAAATTTACAGAATGTGGCCTAGACAGATATGGTTCTAAGTATTTGTGCTCCTAATTCTGCCCCTTTCTTTCCACCAATTATTTGGTGTATTCTTAATCCTTTCATACATGGAAAATCATAATATTAGCACCATGCTTATCCTTCCTAACCATAAAGACACTCACCGTTACTGTTATATGTATTATCTTTGGTTTACTTTATATCACCTGCCATTGCAGTTTTTTCTTGGATGTAGTGTGTCTGCTATGGTCTAGCCTCTCCTGGATTTCAGAAGCCCCTGTACAAAATTATAAAGCATTCATGATTCCTTCTATTCTAAGCTTGTCATATTATTTACCTCACTGGCTTCATTGCTGTTTTTAGCATGTCTGTTTAGTGTTAATACTCAATTTCTTTCTGCTATATTTTATGGGAGGATGGCAGAATGGTTAAGGTGTTTACCTTGCAGACACAAGGTGGAGGGTTTGATTCTCACATGGGGTACTTGGATAGGCTTAAAATGGCCCACAAGAGCAAATAGCCTAGTACTAATCTATGACATTGTATGTCATTTTACTCTATCAGTTTTGTATAGTTAACATGAATTTCTTTCTAGTTAGACAACAACTGTCTGTTTTTAAACTTTTTCTTTCACATTTCCTCTTTCAGTCTGTTAACCACTGATTCCTCTTACATGTTTTGAACTTCCCTAAAGCTGACCATAGTGATCAATATCCACTCAACCATGCAGGACTATGGTCCCATCCCTTGCTACCCTCCACTAGAAGTCGGACAGACCTTTGCAAGAGGTACAGACCAGAGAAAAGTCACACTTCTTGTTCCATTCCTTTCCTTGCTCAGATGCCCTTTGCCTGTCTTTCTCCACCACATGCCCAGCTATACCACCCACTCACCATGTCCAGCTTATGGTGCACATGGGTATATCATCTTACTGAGGGAGGTGGAATATCCTTTTTCCATTCCTTGCTATACTTAGTCCTAGTCACATCATACTGAATGCAAATGTCTACAAAAACTATTGTCAATAAGTGGTGACTTCAGAGCTTCCCTTTTTCCATTTTTTTTGATAAGCAAAACATTAAAGACTATAAGTCATTCCCAGATTACCACAGCAGTGCTCACTTTTCTGCATTGGCCAGAAAAAATCCTGGTACTTGGCAACCATAAAAGTCGCAACCCTAATTCAAGTAGCCTGAAAATCTGATTTCATCCTAGCAAATTGGAGACACATTCATTTATGGGATGTCTGTAAGTTCATCTACCCCAGGGAATTGCCAACCACCATAACTTACCATAAGGATTTTTTTTATTTACTTACCCTAACTCCACCATTAGAGATTTGGTGCCCAGGTTGGCAAACTGGGAATGCATAATGCTAGTCCTGTATTGCATGATTTTTTCTGCACATGTGGTGACTTTGGGTTATAATGTCATACACTGTTTTCTGCAAACAAAAAGACAGGCAGTGATCTTTCACATTGCACAATAAGCAGCAGTTTCTGCAGGACTCACTGCAGCAGTAGCAGTACAGCCTGCACGTCTCTGACCTGAAATGTATATACAGCAGTGATGTTGTCTCATCACCTTCCACAGCTAACCTGATGTTAACTACCCAGATCACCTGTGTCATTCTCATAGATTTATCCCCCTACACCACAGAACCCTATCAACATTCCTTGTCTATGACATTTTCAGTTTAAGGTACACATTTACTATCTGGAGGATTAAAAATGCAGAGGCTTATATGGCCACTTAATAAGCATTTAGTTTCCTCTGTGCAGTTGATATAGGATACCAAACGTATGATGTACATTCTGAGCTTTATGATACTGGCTACTGGCAATACATTTTGTAGATGTATTTCAAAAGTTAAAATTCACATTTTACACTAAGCGAAGAGAGAACCAATGTATACATTTGTTTTATTTATTTTTCTTTTATTTATTTACATTTTGCTGACCAAGTTACTCCCACTAGTCCAGTGAATTGTTTTCAGGGGAGACCCAAGGTGATATTCATACTGACAAGGGAAAATTTGGTCAGACCACCAGGACACTTTCCTTACTCTTTTTGTAAAGTACGGTGGGATCCTTTACATCTAGTTGAGCTATCACTCAGTTTAACAACTCATCCAAAGGATGGCAATCTATAATAACAAATTCCCTCTTCACTTCAATTTTTTTTTTAAATTCTAGATATCGCTTCAATAACACAAATGCATTCTAATACTTTGTATTTATTTTCATAGCCTGGTAGAGCAGGTGTGCTTTCTGCTGCCTTGAACCAGGTCTCTGTTACAGCACAAATGTTGATGTTCTCCATTTTAAGGAGTTCTTCGAGTGAGTGCATTTTGAGATTTAGACTTCTAGAGTTGAGCAGCATGACCCTCAAATTGCATTTGTTTGTAGCTGTTAAAGTTGTAATTTGGTCTTTGGAACACCGCCTAAAAACTCTATAGGGGTGGCAAGAGCCTTGGTCAGTATCCGGAAGCCCAGGGGTGGAAGATGCAGGCCATCTTTGGCAAAGCTTCGAGGTCTGTCAGTCATGTCATCCCAGGCAGACAGATACTGGATCCCCTTAGAATGACACCAGAATTTTAGCCAATTGTTGAAATCAATCATTTTCTGCATGTACTGTGGTATCATTCTGGGTGATGGTAGGATGCTGCTAGGGTTATACCCACGTGGGCTACATAATCTGAGCCTTTGGGCTGGTTCTCCATAGCACTTGTATTTTCATTTTATCCCTTCCAGTCTTTTCTTTTTAAAGGGACAGGGTTGTCCAGCAAGGTTTTATCTCAGTGTGTCTCTTAACCTGAAATAAGGATTGTAGGCTGAAGTAAACATGAAGAGGTAGATATTCTACTCTTTAATCCGTTACAAATGATATTATATTACTGTAGTTCGAAAAAAATGAATATCTAGTTTTAAGGGCTGTATTAAAACTTCTTTCATGTTTTTTTTTTTTTTTTTTTTTTTTTTATTTCTCTTGTGTTTAACTCATTCACTCCAATGGAGGTCTGGAAGGTTGCACTTTAACTTCCAATGGGTGGAGCATAAGCCTTTTAACAGAATCAAATTATGTCCTCACATTTAAAACAAATGTTCATATCTCTAGAACATAGAGGTTATGAAAGAAGTATAAATGGCAAACTCTTTAGCACAAATAATTTTTATAGTGGCAGTATTCTTTAGGTTCTAGGTCTTAGACCAAATTTTATAAGTTACAGTAAACAAAGTTACTGTTATGTTTGTAATATTTTGTAAACAACTTATAATATCTCAACAACCTGTCAAGGTACACACGCATACTGTCAGCAGCAGTTTAATATTAATATGAGGGCAAAGAGTTCTGTTTGTGTTACTTGGTTGCTGAAATATTTACAAAAATGTGAACATTATATCTATATAAATTAATATTATAAAAACAGTAGTTAATATCTTTTTACCTGCACTAGACAGAGGTCAAATATTAATCCAGTTGAGTCTGCCATTGTGTAAGCTTTAAGATTCAATATTTTAAAACCTTGTGCATAGCATGGTTTTGGAATTACTGATGCAACTATGAACAAGTAATATTTGACACCTAGAGGCATCAGCAGGAGCTAATTGCATATGCACCTGGAGGCATCACTTGGATGTAATGAGTTAAATTGGACACTCTACCAATACAATCATTTAAATCCATATCAGCCATACACTTCACATGCAGTTGTTAACAAGTCTGCACTAATAATAACTCATTCAACACTATCATATGTTCACCCTCTGTAGCAGGTTTAAGCAATGCATTTGCATAACTAACTCTGTAATCCTTTAATTCAGAAAGGCTTTCCCCACTGCAGGAGCCTTTACGCAGAAGGTTGTCCTATTGCAGTAAACTCAAGTGATTCAGAGACCAGTCTCAAGCAGAAGCATTATACAAGCACTTTCCATAGCACCGACATGATGTAAATGCAGCAGTCTGTGTGTGTGTGTGTGTGTGTGTGTGTGTGTGTGTGTGTGTGTGTGTGTGTGTGTGTGTGTGTGTGTGTATGTGTGAAAGGTATGTGGGCCTGTGCATGGGAAAGTACATGTGCTAGAAGGGGAAACATTAAAATAGTCAGGTTTCAGAGCACTGTGTTCATTTTAGAGAAATAAATACACACATTACATATTTCAGGCACATGCCAATAGGAAAACTGTAATTCCTGTAATGTGCCCAAGTTGTTTTTAAAAAGTATTTAATTTAGTACTAGTTTTAATATAATTTGGTAGCCTGTTCCATGCATCAGCTGCTCTGTCAGAGACCCAGTTAGTACATCTCTCATTGCTATTTAATCTACATAGGTTGTCTGATGATTTTCTACTACCCTTTGATAATACACAACTTTCCCAGAAGTAGATTTCTCTAAATGGCCTGTATACCTGAACAGGGTCTCCTTTTATATATCCGTATGAGACACTGTTCAAGTTCAGGCATTTTAATCTTTCACAGTAACTTAAATTTTCACATCCTTGTATGTCCTTGGTATAGTTCCACTGTACTATTTCCAATTCACTTATGCTCGTTTTCATATAAGGTTTCCATACTGTTATTCCATACTCTAGATTGCAGAAACATAGCAAGGTTGAGGTGAAGGGGGCAGCTGCCCCTGGTGCAATTTACCAGGAGACATGATCCTAATGTGCAGTTCCTGCATTCTTTTAAGTTCTTTCTGACAGTACAGAAGGGGAGCTCATCTCATCAGCATTTTGTGTAAGGTAAACAATAGCAAGTCGACTGTTACAAATGTAACTTTTAACCCAGCCTATAGTTTTATAATTATCATTGACCAGTTGGTTGACTTGACTATAAAAGCTCAAAGCTGGATCTATCCATGCACCCAGGTCCTTAAATGAATCTACAGTCTCAATTACTGTGTACTGTATTACATATTTGCCCTTCAGTCTATATCTCCCAAATCTCATATGCTTAGTTTTTGCTGTATTTATCAGTGTATTATTCTCCTGTGCCCAAATGCTCACTTTAATCAAGTTCATTTTTCAGACATGCTCTATCTGTAACAGATTCAATCAGTTTACCCACTTCCAAGTCATCTGCATACAGGCAAAGCTGAAATATTCAACTTAAGCAAGTATGGGTCTAGAACACATGCACTGCAGGCAGCCCAACTATAACCTAGAATTTCACCTGACCTGTTGATGTATGATACTTGCCATGTCCTATTTGAAAGCCATGCAGCTATCCATCTTACCAAGAGTACATTTATTGTAATTTACTGAGCAGTGTTTTGTGTATGACTCTATCAAAGGCTGACATTAAGTCTTTATTTAATCACATTATAGCACAGCACAATATTTCATTTATAGATGCTATTATATTATTATAGAACATCATGTTACAGGTGGTTATAGATCTATTTTCAACATAGGCCTGCTGATATATGGTTTCTAGTCCCAACCTTTCCAGTTATAACAATCTTCTTCTTTCAGCTTTTCCCAGTTAGGGGTTGCCACAGCATATCACCTGTCTGCTCATGATTGTCAGTGGAGTTTTACGGTGTTGAGTTGCCAGCCCGGCGCCCAACCTTCCACAGAAGCCACACACATGCATGCACTCATGCCTAGGGCCAATTTAGTGTGTTCAATCCACCTACAGCATGTCTTTGGGATGTGGGAGGAAATCAGTGTACCCGGAGGAAACACACACGACCACAGAAAAGACATGCAGACTCCGCACCGAAGGCACCCTGGCCGAGGCTCGAACTGGAGAACCTCTTGCTGTGAGGTGGCAACACAAACCACTGCACCACTGTGTCTGCCCACTTTCCAGTTATGACAATAATTTATCCAAAATAACCTCCTCCATTACTTTTCTACAACAAGAAAGTAAATTTATAGATCTGCATGACTCTGGGTTTGTCAAACTGCCCTTTGCCTTAAAGTTGGGTGTAACAAGTGTATCTCTCCTATCCTAAGGAAACTCCACATACTTAAATGTTCTAGTAAATAACAAATATGATGATGCTGTACATTTATGCTGAAGGGTTCTCAGCTCATTATTACTAATTCCATCTTCCCTTGTGCTTTGTTTGAGTCCAGTTGGTGTTGTTCTTTTTCAATATAATCTAATTTAATTTCAGTATCTGATGTTACCTGGATTTTACTAGGACTATTTATTACACTGTTTGTTGAGCCAAGTGGTTTTGCATGAGAATTGAGTGTGTCAGTATGGTTTGTGATGAAAAATACTTGCAACTGTGTTGG
Source organism: Protopterus annectens (assembly GCF_019279795.1). Taxonomy (NCBI): domain Eukaryota; kingdom Metazoa; phylum Chordata; order Ceratodontiformes; family Protopteridae; genus Protopterus; species Protopterus annectens. The sequence continues at coordinate 888,384,187 of NC_056725.1, forward strand.
TGTAGTTTGATTTCATTTATATAATCATGTATGATTGCTTATGTCATAAGTGATGGTTTAATAAAGTTGTTTCTTGTTTAAAAAAAAGGGACAGGAATTGAATAATTTATGTAATGTTGCTTAATGTGACGTATAATATTTGTTAATGTTTGCTAATATAGCTTGATTACTTTTGTATAAATGTAAATTTGCCTATGTCACAAGTGATAATTCAAAAAAGGTGTTTATAGCAAATGTATATATATATATATATATATATATATATATATATATATATATATATATTATATGTGTATATGTAGTGTAAAAGAGATTGTAATTAGCCACCAATTAAGTATTTTTCTTTGTAGCTTTACCATGTCAGTTCCACATTGCCCAATTAATACTGGCAGTTAGAATTTTCTGACTAGTATTATAAATGTCTGCAAGATGCCCCATGATGCATTTAAATATACTTCTTTCTTTTTATACCAACTACAAACATACCATATATGCAGGAATCTACACACACATGCGCACGTGCACACACACACACACACACACACACACACACACACACACACACACACACACACACACACACACACATGCATATAGATATATGTATGCATATGAAACTTATACATTTAGAAGTTACAAAACCATTAATAAAAATGTCTCACCTGCAACAGGGTAAATAAATGCATTGATATTTCTGGTACTGCCATAAGGGATGATACCTTTTAACACTTCTGTATTTCTTTGTCTTTTTTCTTATGTACATGCAAAAAGGCTGCACAATAATGAACAAAAGTTTCCTTCCTGTACACTGCTGCTGCATACCTGTCAACTATCCAGATTTCTGCAGAATGTCCCTCTTTTTGTTTCATATTTTTGGTTTGTTCCTTATAACATTTTTGGTTTTCAGGCAAATCCCTGAGGATTTAATTCATTAAATAATGCCGTACATTTGGGTTTCAGACTTCATTTTCTTCAGAAAATGCTTGCTTACACAATACCTTTTATACTAGTGACTTTCAAGTTTATAAGAACAGTACTTAAAAATATGTCTAATTTTTGAGCCCCCCCCCCCCATTATTTTTGTCTCTGTCTAGATTTCTTATGATAAGAAGTTGAGAAATATGTGCTACTAACATTTTAAAAATTCTATTTTAAGTTATCTAGCATATATTCAATCTGCTGATATTTCATTTTCCTCATTCATGGCTTTTTGCACTTATACCATCATTTGCAGCATTTCTTGTCCTAGATGTTAACTATCCCTTGTTAAAATCATTTTTATTAAATGTGGGTGTCGACTTTAAAGTACATTAGCTAATTTTTGGAGACTGATTTCTTGCATAATTTACTAAACAACCTGCCCATGTCTTTATACAAACAAATGCATACAAAATTATCTTTGTTAAAATGTTAGAGGCATCCACCTTTAAATGCAAATAATTATTTTATAGATGCTCTTCACAACTATTTGTCATTGTATCAATGTCCTTTATGACAAATAAAGTATTATTCATACAAAAACATCCAAAGATTAGTATTGGCTAAAACTTTTTGACATGAATAAACCTTAGCCTTCCTTAAAAGCAAGGCAATCAGAGGCAGAGCTAGTGACAGTATCCATGTGGAAATATTAGTCTCTATGACAAAAGAATATACTGTCCTCAATCTTAACTTCTGCTAATATCAGCAACAGTTTTTGAAGTTAATATGTGGAGAAATTATGTAATGACCAACATATTCCTTGTAAATCTTCTTGGTGATGAGTACTGCTGTATAGACCTCTGACACCAACCGTCATAGCAAAAAACAAATTCTTATATTTATATCCACTGAAACAGGACATTTCTTGTATCATTAAAAAAGACACTGTGCTTTCTTATAAATGGGTTTGTTGTATGATTTAAAAGGTTAGAAAAGGTCTCAGGAGTAGAGATCCAGATTCCATAAAGAATGCAGACTCTTGCACATTTTGCAGAGCTTTGTACAGAATTTGCAGATAAATGAGTAATATGCTAGTGTGCATTAGTGTACATAGAATAACTCAGTGCACAATAGATATATCCAGTAAGGTCTGTGCACTCGCAGGCATGCATGGCAAATCAGTACATGTCCAGACTAGTACTTCATAAACTGGGCTGTGCATTATCAGTCTCCATCACTGTCAATAATATGGCCTCAGTGCAAATAACATGAAATTATAAAGAATGACGAATGTTCAGCAATCTGTCCACCAGGTAAAAATATTGCCAAACATCTACGGATGTCATGCAACAACTGTCAAGTGAATAATATTCACAAACAATCATGGATTTTGTCGTAATGCATATATATATGTATATATATATATATATATATATATATATATATATAGAGAGAGAGAGGAGAGAGAGATGGGATCTGATGGAATCCACAAATGCCGACATAAAAATATTGAAAGCAAAGTGCAAACATAGCCACTTCACCATGGCTAAAAGTAGCTAGCAATGAGTGCATGACCGATTTGGAGAACTTAGGTAAACACACACCTAGGGAAACAGGGAAATAGAAAAGCAGATGTGGGATAAGTGTGAAGAAGATAGACACACAAGAGGTATGCCAAACATATTAAAATATGTGGGATAGTCAGACTGGCATGGGTATTAATATTATTTTTTTTTTGATGTGAATAGATAGAATGTAAAAAATAGGTCAGAGGAAGACAAGGGGAAACAGCACGGATAAACATATAAAAAATATCACAAGACATTACTGAAAAAAGTTGGATAAAACATTAAGAGGAGGTAAATCACACAGACAGCCCAGTGTACAAGATGGGTAAAGGTAAATTGACAAACAAGTTATGGATGCATACCAGCCATGGTGCAATGCAGAAATACAGATATACCTATGCATTATGTAATGCTAAGATGTTGCAAACCATGTGACAGTCAAACCTGAAGCAGTATGACTGCTGGTTGTAATGAAATAAATGGTGATTACAATACACAGTGGATAGTGAATCCAATAAAGTCTGTCAGCAGTGCAAGTGTAAGCCAAGCTACAGCATGGATGAGCAAATTCAGCCAGGGAAATACAACAGAAGACAAGTACAGACTCAACCAGAAACTCCAAGCAACCATGTGAAGGGCAAACAAACAAGCACAGTGGCAAACAGAAATACTGTAGCAAACCAATTATATGACTGTGTATTACACTACTATGTATACACAACCTAAGAAAATGGGAAATGGACTAAAAATGTGAAACAGATGCAAAAGACATATACCATGTCAGAGGCATCTGAGATGTGTTGACATATATGTATGACTTGCACTGGATAAACAGAATCCATTTGGAAAACAAAGTCACTACACATATACATAACAATGAGTGAATATAATAATCAGTCATGATTTTAAATATAATGCGAAATGAGGAATCAGCCTGTGCCTAGGAATGAATTAAAAAAAAAGTCCTGCTCTTTACTCAAAATGCAGGTACAACAGGAAAAATGATCTTGCCTGAATATGCCTTACATGTGTATAATGGCAAAATTATTGCACAATGTATTATTTTAACAGTAGAAATACATGAAGACAATGATGCTAACTGAGACAGTGTTGCATTTATGTCATGTATACTTGCAACATACTTGACAAAGGTAAAATCAGGAAGGGAGGTGGACAACTGAGGTCCACATCAATAAATCAATGTAAGCAAATGAAATAGGCACAGACAAATCTGGACAATGATATATAAAGGGACACCGTGCACATGCACATGTTTATCACAGAGAGTGGTGTGGAAGTCCCCCCAAGTAACCTTAAAGTGAATGACTAATGAACATCAACATCACATGTGTAGACAGCATAACTCATGGCTCTAAAAACATCTGTGTACATATTACACAAACACAGTAACATGCAACAAGTAAACAGCAAAATGCATAGGTACACAACATAATATTCCTCATTGTTATAACAACATAATAGAACAGGCACAAAAGGCATCCTTAATGACATATATATCTCTATATCTCACTCTCTCTCTCTCTCTCTCTCTATATATATATATATATATATATATATATATATATATATTTCTCAATGCCCATGTATTTAACTAAGTAAAATACAGTCATGCACACAACAATGGAATGAATGAATGTATATGGTTCCAAAGTACAAGGGCACGTATGTCTCTGTCATACAATGCTCATAGATGTGTACATGTATGGAAATCATTGTGTGTGTGTGTGTGTGTGTGTGTGTGTGTGTGTGTGTGTGTGTGTGTGTGTGTGTGTGTGTGTGTGTGTGTGTGTGTGTGTGTAAATATACATATATATATATATATATATATATATATATATATATATATATATATATGGATCTACTTTACCTTATCGAAATTTCAGTTCACCGTACTTTAAAGTCACAAGACAACTATGCTAAAAACCTACTTTAACAAATGATCAGATCACTGAAATTTTACTCCGGGCAAGGAGGCATTTGTCCAACATCACCAAACAAACACATCAAAGCTTATCAAACTCATTCACCCCCTCCCCCCAACTAAATATACCAACTGTAGTGGGAACAAAGGGCAAATTTCCCCATGTTGGCCAATTGTTTCTTTTCCCGGAGTAAAATTCTGGTGAGCTGACCATTCATTAAAGTAAATTTCAGTAAGGTAAAAGAGACCCATATATGCACACTAAATGCCTAAACGTGGGCATCTATTCTGTTATTATTGCCCATGCTGTAATGTAACACAGAACGAGAATCAATGCATGCAATAATTATGCTAAATATAGCACCAACTGTATATACAGTAATGGAAAAATGTCTGTCCATGCATTATGTGGACGGTAAATGCCCATGAAGAATATTCATATAAATGTGATACAACATGGTACAATATGTGCCAGTACATGCCACACATAAAACTTATGTGCCATTGTGAAAATGTGACAACACGATGTTACATGAATCACATGGGCAAAGACAGGTCATCATGTTGAATTGACATAAGTCAGAAATAACCAATAGTGAAGTGGGTACAAGACATACACATGGATAACGTGTAAACAAAGGTAAAGGACACATCCCATTATGTTATGTGAGAAATAGGTGAACAGCACATTTGTCGAGTTGCTGTCATCCCACCCATGTATAAGGTGAGACAATGCAAGCAATAAATCATGTCTTACTTGGGTTATGGTATCTGCAACAGTCAGAACTGTCACATATTGGGTCACAGTGTATTGAACATAATACTATACCACATTGCATGCTTATGAGTACATGCAAACACATTCAGTTAAGGGGTAGCACCCCTGCCCTTATGGAGCAATATTTTTTTATGTACAGCATGTCATGTAAATGTAATTGCTTAATGCATGAGTACTGTGTTCATGTGTGTCATACATCATCTGTAATGTAATGCATCCAATGACATGATATCTGAGGTGTGCAGTCAGATGATTATCAGGGACACATGCCAGTAATATGCTATGTCTACATAATTGTGCCTATACAGTTTATTTTTTTCGAATTACACACACCATGGTGGCAGCATTACATAATCAGATCACACAGTTAATACTTAAGGTCCCAAGGGCCGACCATGATGGGTCAAATGTCACAAATGATCAACTAATGATCTCCTGGATGGAGTTACTCATGGCCCACACCATGTCCTAAAATAATTTCTCATCAGATCTCTAATGTGTGTCTGAAAGTTATCCATCATCACCTCTCAGATCTGGTCCCATAGATCATCTTCCTGTCATGGTGGTTGACATATGTCTCCAATGGCGAGCATCAAGAATGATGGCATGTGCAGATCCAGGTCTGTCATTCATCATTGTTGTCATCCATCCCATTCTCTGTGAGCTGCCTTGAGTCCCACACTCTGTCAATTTTAAAGCAAGAAAATACATATCTATAAATATATATCTATGTATATATATATATATATATATATATATATATATATATATATACACATACATATTCATACACACACACACACACACACACACACACACACACACACACACACACACACACACACATATATGTGTGTGTGTGTGTGTGTGTGTGTGTGTGTGTGTGTGTGTGTGTGTGTGTGTGTGTGTGTGTGTGTGTGTGTGTGTGTGTGTGAGAGAGAGAGCGTGTGTGTGTATATAGACACATACATAATTCTTGTGAACCCACAATTAAGACTACACAACATAAACAAACTGACATGGCCTATGGGTTTTAATGGTTCTTTATGTCACATCACAGTAATGTATGACTGCATCTAACTCTAACTACATGTGTGGGAAAAGGCATTTCAATACATAACATTGTAAAAAAAAAATTGCCAATCTTCATTCCTGTGCAATACATCCTTGTCATAAAATACTATGTGATGGTCAAACTGCATGCTGTGAAAGACATATTTTATGCTGGTAACATGCTAACATAATGTGATACTAGCTGTGACTAGTTTGCCAAAGGTATATCAGTCATGCAAGCAATAATTCCTGACAGGGTGTGTGTTAATGTGTAATTAACACATGCCTAGGAGTGTTATGAGGCCCTATGCCACAGGCAAAGGGCCTCTACACCCCTGGAAGAGTGTAAATGACACATTAACACACACCCTAGAGTACATTATTGCACTTAGAGAATGGTGTCTCTATAAAATTGTTGTATTTTACTTGCTTATTTATTTTTTAAGTACTATATTTTTTATATATATGTTTAATTTAAAATAGTTTCTCCGCCTAATGTTTCAAACTTGCTGTGGTATAATTTAATAGTGTTAGAAGGAAGCATTTTACATCAAACATATACAAAAAAATAATATATTGCTTAAAAAAAATAACTAAGTAAAACATATTTTTACATAGTGCCATTCTCTGTCCCATACACACATAAATGGTCCCTTCTACTATCACACACATGCGTACACACACATAAGCTCCTCTGCTTTCATACACACACTCACTCACACAAGATTGCTCTCACTCTCAATCTCTCACATACAGGCACCTCTGTTTTCATACAACATTTACTCACACAAGACAGCTCTCACTCCCTCTCAGTCTCTGTCATGCCCACAGTCTCCTCTGTTTTCATACACACACTCACTCACACAACAATGATCTCACTGTCTCTCACACACAGTCTTCTCTACATTCATACCTGCATTCAGTCACAAACGATCACTCTTGCTTGCTTTCTTTCTCACTGTCTCAGTCTCTTAGTCTCTCTCTCTCTCTCTCTCTAACACACACACACATACACACACACACACACACACACACACACACACACACACACACACACACACACACACAGTCTCTCTCCTTTTTTTTTCTTTTACATTTTACGCTTGCTAAGCAACAGAACAGTTGTTTAGCGAGCGTAAAACAATGGCGGCTGTTACGTTTTTTTTTTTTTGCAGTCTGAACTTCATGGCAGTTTAATATGCTGCCATGAAGTAACAGACTTGTTTGTCAGTGGGCATTACTTGTACTTTAATATCCTGCTGGAGAACATTCGTTCTCCAATCAGGGTGTTGATGTACAGTTTACCCATTCTCTAAAATACAATGCAGGCACCATTTCAACATATTTATCAGACACTATGGCCCATAATGTGTGTATATACTTTGTATAATATAAATAACTAACGATAGCAGGTGTACGGTTAGGATCATGCAACATTTTCAATGTTCTATTATCAATCTGTATGGATGAAATCAATAGAAGACCAGTTGTTCTTAATTTACCCCAAATCATTACATTTCATGCAATAAAATGTTTATCTAAGACAATGCTGTTATTACTTGCAAGTATGAAACAACTATCAGTACATCTGAGAAACAAACATGTACAAAAGCAGGATAAATATATATAATTACATATCAAGATAGAAATGACAGCGTATGATGAAATGATGACATATAAATTCAAAACAATTGTTACACTGTGCACTGAAAAGGACAGTGACAAAATAGCATTTTAAATGGACCTATGATTTAGAACCCTAAAACATACCTTACAACATAGTGATGCAAAGAGTCTGTCAAAAAATTCACTCTTTCTATAGTCCACCATCAATATGTGTGCCTGACACTACTGAGTTGAGGTGTCCATAGCAGAGGTAAACTCAAATGTAACTGAGTTTGATATATAACTAAGGAATCTTTTTGACATCCCATGAATAACAGATAACTCTTAACAATAAATATTATGATGATAAAGAAACAGTGGAAATATCACTAGCTATATCCAATGGAGATGATCAATGTAACATGGGTAATGACTGACCTCACAACATCAGAGAATTAAACTTAAGTACAACATCTCAAAAAAATGTGACAGTCTTGAACGCAGTGACAGCATGTGATTTCTAGCTTACTCCCCACAGAGTCAGTCAGGAAATGCATGCCTGTTACTACTTCTACTTATAGTTATTTATATCTATGTACTTCATCAAGAAACCACCATAATGCTGATCAGTGAATATTAAAGAAGCAGACAGGAAATAACAGGATCAGTTTTGGGGCATAATAAGTGGATAAAAATGTAACAGATTTTGTGTTAAACAACCTATAATAGTAGTGTACTACAGAAGGGTATGACATGTTGAAATAAAGTACATGACAGAAATCCTCTGCCAACCTCATAATAAATGCAGAAACAGCAGAAATTATTCAGCAATAGAATAGGCATGCTGTGTACAACATAACCACTATGCACCACAGCAGGCCATATAACCTTACCATCACCTGATGCTCAAAAACAAGTAATGGTTTATATGTGAAGCAATACAAGTAACAGCACGATGACACTTAAACAGCTAAGTCTGTGATTTAGGTTTTGCTTAAAAACTAATAATGATTATGTTCTCAAACATACCCTGCTTATAACTCAAAAGTGGAATTTTGCTTTATAAATGTAATGTTACTCACATTCACAATCAATGATTAATGCAGTTAACTGTCAGTTGTATTATGGGTAGTCTTAAATTAATATTAGTATGCCTGATTCTGTGAGCAAAAGCGGCATTTTAATAATGTTTTGATAGTTTCTGAGAAAAATAATGTTTACAGTTAGAATACATACCTCTGCCTCCACTGCTACTCTAATTTGTGCATCCACTCGATGCTCAGGGTCCACTTCCTGGCTCTATTCTTATCACTTGCAAAAAGGAAAAAAGTAAGTTTCACTGGCAAGGAAGGATTCTGTCATCTGATTATATATTGCTTTGTATGTTAAAATTGACAGTGAAGAATACTGAGTGTCGCATATTCTATAACCTTGACATGACATACAAGCTTACATTCAATCATTACAGTGTTACTGTCAATACTTTGCACAGGAGGAGTAATATCTACAGACAGGAGGAAGACAAATTTGAACCCATAGCTTTCACCTTAGCTGTGACTGCAAGGATTTATGTAGCTTAAATAACAAACATGCATGACTGTGCAGGGAAGAGTCTCAGCCAGAAATCAGTGATGTTGAAGTAAAAGGCCAACTTTAAACATGTGCTATTCATTTGCAATAGAACACCATGCAATCCTGACTTTATGTCATCACACTGGCCATAGTACTAAACAAAACTTGTAACACTGTATAGTTCACATTCTCAGGCAGTGCAATAAAGCCTGTGTATGCACTTGACAGACATATATAGACAGAAAAACATGTACATCACTGTTGGAACATACATCACCACTTCATTTATGTAAGGGTTAGTCAATGTTAAAATACAACTGCATATGTTGTGCCAAGAGGGATGTACAGCTAAGATATTTATTTATATATATCTCGAAGCACTCCTTAACATGGAGAACATCGACATTTGTGCTGTAACAGAGACCTGGTTTAAGGCAGCAGAAAGCACACTTGTACTACCAGGCTATAACTCATTCCACACCTTTTGGCCCCAGAACTTGGACCGAAGTTCCAAAGACGGTGGTGTTTCCTTATTCATAAAGAATGCGTACACCTCCAGACCGGTAGCCCAACATAATGCATCAGAGATACTTCAGGTGCAGCTAACATTGGGTAAGACAGCGATTCAGGTTGTAGCCTGTTATAGGTCCCCAACCATGTCCCAAGACTCACACTCCATGTTCCATAAGCATCCTGGAGAATATTAGGGTCCAACATAGCAGTCTCATACTCGGCGACTTCAACTGCCACTCCATTAACTGGGAAAACTACTCATGTACCAATACACTTGCCTAATGTTTCCTGGAGTTCATTAATTCCAATGCCCTGGATCAGCTCGTTCTTACCCCCACTAGAGGTAGTAACATCCTTGACCTGGTCATTACTAACATGGGCGACCATTGTTCTACACCAATAGGCAGCTCCTCCCTGGTTAGATCCAACCACAAACTAATCACCCTGGAAATCCACATCCCACCCTCCCCCCACCCACAAAGGTGACCACCATGAAAAACTTCTCTAAAGCTAACTTTCAGCTCCTAAAAACAGAGGTGGCTAACTTCACAGTACCCATGCAAATGGAGAATAGTTGTATGACCGCCGAATCATACACCAATGCACTGTACGTTCACATACCCAAATGCATGGTTCTCGCCATACCCAATAGAACCAAGACGCTCTCCTCCAAAGAAAGGAAGCCAATCTGGTAGTCCCCTGCCATAAATAAACTCTACAACAGAAGGAAGAAACTGATATGGAATAAGATGAAGTCCCAAGACTGGATAAGCTCCCTTACCAGCCTTAACAAAACGTTGAGATCCCTCATCAAATTCTCTAAAACTAGCTATGATAACAGAATTGCAGCAGATAGTAAAGACACCCACAAGACCTTCTATAGTTATATAAAGAATCTCCACGGCAATACCCAGATTTGCTCTGAACTACTGCACAATGGTATCTCCTATACCAAGCCAACAGATATTGCCAGTATACTGTCCGACAGATTGAGTGCCAACTTTACCCCTCTCTCCCCCACAAAGGACCAATCACAATACCAGTAGATTGCCAGGTGCCCAATATTACTGCTGCAAAGGTTAAAGCAGTATTGTCCAAGGCCAAGAATACAGCTTCTATGGGATCTGACAATATCCCTGGCTGTGTTCTACATGAACTACAGAGTGAACTGGCACCTCACCTGTGTGCCCTGTTCAATCACAGCCTCACTTCAGGTTTTGTCCCTACAGAATGGCGCACTGCTACAGTCATCCCTCTCCACAAATGAGGAGCAACTACAGACCCTGGGAACTATCACCCCATTAGCCTGACGAGCCTGATATGCAAAGCTATGGAATGCATCATCATGGACCTAATAAACAAGGATATAGGGAATCTCCAAACTCTGGATCCCACACAGTTTGGTTTTGTGAAGGGTAGATCACGCCTGCTCAACTTGGTCAACTTCTTTGAGTCACTCATCAGAGTTGTGCATGTAGGCAAGGTGGGTCATACAGCCTACTTTGATCTGGCCAAGGCTTTTGATACCATTCCCCACTCAGGAATCATAGAAAAACTCACTAAGCTAGGCATCAACCCATATATCAGTAGGTAGGTTGCAAACTGGATCACAGATAGAACCCACAGTGTGAAAGTAGCTGAATTCAAGTCAGACTGCTGACTAGTCATGAGTGGAGTCCAACTGGGTTCAGTTCTGGGTCCTCTCTTGTTTGGTATCTACTTCTCTGAAGTCCATGCCAACAAGGAGGGACTCTGGCTGACAAAGTTTGCAAACGATTGCAAGTTGGGAGCCATTATTAACTCCCCAAGTGATGTTGACATCCTACAGAATGGCCTCACTGAGACCATCTACTGGTGTCATAACCATGGCCTTAAGCTTAATGCCAAAAAATGTGTCATCATCCCCTTTGTGAAAAACCCATTTCCCATGAATAACCACATTGATGGTAGTCCACTGAACATAGAAGGCATTAAAAGAGATCCGGGAACACAAGTTGACAGCAACCTCTCTTTTTGACCATCACATTGCCACTGTGGTCAGAAAGTCCATCTATGTGATACATCTCATTACTAAGGGTTTTGCATCCAGGAAGAAAGAGGTCATTGTCCCCCTCTACTCTTCCCTCATTAGGCCAATTATCGAGTACAATGACTCATTTGGCATGTACCTCACTAGACACCTGCAACAACTGGAGAGGCTGCAAATGTACCTCACAAAGAGGACCCTAGGCCTTAAACACTTGTTCAATATGGACAGACTCAAAAAAGTCCAGCTATTCTCTGTCTCATATCACCTACTTACAGGCAATCTCTGCTTGACTTACAAAGCTATGTCTGACCCAGCTCTGTTAGAAATGCTACATCTAAAGAAATCCCAATCCCTCTGCACCACACACTCCAGGGACCTCAACCTCATTATCACAATCAACAGAATATGCTGGAGGGACAGGTTCATAACCCAGAGACTGCCCATGCTATGGAATAGACTTCCCATACATGTCAAGCAGAGCACCTCACTGACCCTCTTCCAGAGAAATCTTAATGTGTGGATGGGAAACAGAAAATTCACCCCGAGGATAACTCCAGTGGCTCTATGTGACAGAGGTACTGGGAACTAAGGTTAGGTGGCACTATGCCAGGGTAATCCTATGGCTAGGCTTGTAAAGGCCTCAGGGCCATTAGCCTAGTGCACACCTATGAACCTATGAACTATGGAAATGAGATACACATGCAGCGATAGTGATAGAACTGGGATTTGTACAGTAACATTGTTGATTATGGAGACATTAGTAGTTATATGTTAATTAAGTGCTATAGGCATTAATGCACTTCATGCATACCTGATCTTAAAAAAATCTACATTGCACAACTGTACAAGCTATTATCTGCATATCTATTCTTATTTAGTCATTAATGAAATATAGACATGACCTCAATGATTCTAACCCACATTTTTCCCTGGTTAAGCTAGGTGACAAATAAATCACTCCATCATATAGGATTACTATGGAATGTTTGCAGAATGTAATGGATCACGTGAAAATGCATAGTCATCCAAGGCCTATACTCTTTAGCATCAATGCACCACATAATTACTAGATACATAAAAAGCTATACTGCATATCGGAATTGGTAACTGGCTTATATTTCTGCTACAATAAGTAAGAATCAAAATTAAATACAAATACTTCATAACAAGAATCAAACCCAGATGTATTCCTAAGGCAATCACATTGACCTGGAGCTCAGAAGTCTGACCTAACAGACAGTACAATGTGTTACAACAGACAGCAATATATTGATGACATTACAACATATTCCAAAGTATAATAGTGCTATGTCTCAGTGTTTAACTGTTTTATAACATACAGACTAATACTGTATGTCTGTATTAATCAGCATTCATACATATAGGCATATATAGTGTGAAGCTTGTCAAACTGTTATGGATAATGGAAGAACTGAAAAATGCATAGCCATCTGAGGCCTACAAGCTATAGATATCAGTGAAATATGACCATCACACACACACACACACACACACACACATATATATATATATATATATATATATATATATATATATATATATATATATGTATATATATATATATATATATATATATATATATATATATATATATATATATATACATATATATATACATATAAAGGATGTACTTTATACTTGCAAAGAAAACAGAGGGCTTAAATTGCTTAGGTTTGATATCAAGTACATAAATAGTAATATTTACAAAATTACCTGCAATGGACTTTCAATCAAACATAGGAGATCATCAATCACTGCAACACATTATTTAACAAGCTGAGCTAATTGGCATAACTATTCAGTCCTGCTTGTAGTAAGAATATTTATGGCATATAATTCACAGCTGTATGTGTATAATGTTAAGTGCATTAGTATTAATCTTATCATTAAAGGCAACCATGAAATCATTCCCATGCATGCATACATCTAGGAAATACTTTTTGTAAAGTAGGTGCAAAGAAGTTGTTGATAAAACTTACTTTGGCATCTGCAGGCTGACTTTTGGTCACAGTGACCCTCCAGTGAAGATGCAGGTCATAGTAGCAATGACGGACTTGCATGCCAGTCCAGAAAATCCCATACTGTCAGTGGTACTCCCTTGCAATCCAGTTCCATATTTCCATCATAGAGAAGTTCTGAGGCATGTTTGCATCCTCTACTCATGCACAGTGAGCATCTAGGTAGTATCTTCCACTCTATCTTGTTCAAGGGTCAGACAAGCTGAAGCATTCTCTTGGTCAACATGCTCACTGCTGATGTAGGACCTATCCTCAAAATCGCCTACAGAAAATTGCTGAGGTCCCACTCTGTTCGCAGGTAGCAGTGGTATGACAAGTAAATATATCAAAATCCCATTTCAGAATTGGTTGTATTAAACTGTTGGATGCCATAGGGCATGTGCCACAGAGTCCAATTTTCTGATACCTATTGGATAGTCGAATAGAGTACCTTTCCATTATGGTGAGCAAGTGCTTAATGTGCCATATTTCTGGAAATTATGCTGTTGTGTGCAAATGAGATTTCAAAATCTTGAATGTTAGTGAAGCTCATTAATAATGGTTGGTACAAATAGTACTTTAGCACACATAGGTGTACTCAGTGTCAGGTATAGCTGACCTCCAGCTAGCAACAAAGGTAAGCTATCACCAGATAGCATTGCTGTGGGGGAATACGATACTACCATTAGATATCTATGTTCTGTTTAATGTTTGTAATTCAGATTGTGCATGCTGATAGTCCTTTCTTGTTCAAACAAGTCTGACATACAAAGTGGCTGTGAAATAATAGATGTTGGTAGGACTGAACAATAAAGACAAATATGGCTATTTAGCTAAAAGTAAACAGAACCTGTGAAAAACTGCATGAAAATGAAAAACAATTTTATCTGCTCTTAGGTCTGCGTCACCTTAACAGTATCTGGTATGCTTAAAGAGACTGACAAATTTGGTGGGTTTCCATAAGTTGTGTGCTTAATTAATATTTTCCATAAGTGGTAAGTTTAATGCATAGTTTATGGATGCACTTGGATCCTTAGTGCAACAGAGATAGTTGTTGATACATTCAATATGATACAGAGCATGTGAGAAGGGCTTTGACTGTTCACTGTATACTGTGATGTTATGTAGTGTAATGAGTATGTATGTGTTATAGGGGCTGTGCTGCTGTTCTCTAGTCTTTGTGATGTTTTCTGCAATGGATTCAGATCTTGCATGCATATAGCCTATATCAATAATGGAATGCATTCTCACATGTGATGATGTGATACATCATCCATATTTAGACATGTTCATATCCATTATATTCTTAAATACATAACAGTGATATATATGATAAAGGATTATTTAGCATAATTCCCATCAGTAAGGAGAGCATAGCAAGTAACTTGACTAATGTATGTGACATCATCATGTCAGCTGGCAACCTTCATAACATGTTTAATATGTGCATCTTCCAAGTGTCAAACCAAAATTGAGTTGACAATTTCACAGCATGCAAGAATGACATTATTATCAAGGCTCTGTTATAGCATGGCTGAAGCCTCCTTGGATGGACAGGAAATACTGTGAAAAGCAATGAAGTTTAAACTGAACTAATAAAGATGACCAGTGTTGGTGGGTACAATAGATCCTGTGATGCCTGTGATTGACATTGTTCGGACATACTCCTCTGAGCTCCTAATTGAGTACACTGAGTGAGAGGTTGAGGAGTGCCACAGGAGGTGGCCCATAATTAAATGCTACAGATGATATCGCAATTTTCCTACCATCACATCATACCATCAGTCGTGATCTGCATATACCTTGTGCAGGTATTGGAGTCAGTATTCCAGGATGTACACATAAGTCATAATCTTACAACTACTGCAAAATATGTACTGACTCAGACATTAACTGAATATGAAAATTACTCATATACTGCCATATTATTTTCTTCAGCAGCACAACTACCTCATGAACAAGGTCATAAATAGAAAGTGGATTCCCAGTGTAAGTGTCGTTGTATATTGTGTTAAAACCCAACATATAAGACTACCAGCAAGATGTGTGATATTTGTCATTCTCATTTGCACAGGTACATCAACATCAGCACAGCATCAGCCCATGTCACGTAAATGTTTCCAAATCCTGTTAGCTATTGTGATGCATAGCTGTCTCTACCTCTGCCACCTCTCATGGCATTGGATTATGCTCACAATCTGATTGGTGTATGTCACTATATATTGCAGGTACATCATCATAAGACATAGCCCATGATGATACACCTACAGACAGACCTGGTATGGTTGGCCATCTTTTTGTAGGGTGCAGTGATTTTGAGTAGAACTATGATGTATGCTATTCGTAATATTTTTTTCCCATACTTAGCAAACATCTGGGCAACATTTTCATCATTTGTCACATAAGTGTCTTTATATCTTGTTAGCTTATACTGCAGTTGTCATGTGCCTTTGCCTGCAGTCATGACTGTTGAGTATTCCCACATATTGAAGTTAGTGTATCTTATCATCTTATAGGATCTACAGTATCACTGATGATATGGTCCCCAAATAGGGATGACGTACATGGTACATGAAAAGAGACATAGAGGAGCTCTCTGATTATGTAGCCCAGGCAGGTATGACCCTGACCCTGAGCAGCATCCTTCCTTCACCAAGAATGATGCCACAACATAGAGACAAGATGATCAGCTTTAACAATTGGCTAAATTGCTGGTGTCATTCAAAGGGGATCCAGTGTCTGTCTGCCTGGGATGACATGCTTGACAAGCCACGCTGCTTCGCAAGGGATGGCTTGCACCTGTCACCCCTGGGATTCCGGATATTGGCTAAGGCTCTTGCCACCCCCATAGTGCCTTTTTTAGGCAAGGCTCAAATTCTAAACCTACCACCCTAGAAAACAAAAATGGGAAGAAACTAAAGGTAATGCTGCTCAATGCCAGAAGTCTAAATCTCAAAATGCACGCACTCGAGGCCCTTCTCAGTATGGAGAACATCGATGTCTATGCTGTGACTGAAACCTGGTTCAAGGCTCCTGAGAGCACCCAGGCACTATCAGGTTTTACTTCATATCATGCGTTCCGGCCCCAAAACCCGGACCCCACCACAAAAGGAGGGGGTGTATCCATATTCATCAAGGATACCCACACCTCCAGGTTGGTGGCAATGCACGAAGCATCGGAAACCATACAGGTGCAATTAACCATAGGCAAAACTGCTCTACAATTTGTAGCATGCTACAGGCCACCCTCTCAAACTCAGGAACCCCATACAGCCTTCCTGAAGACACTGGAGGGTATAAAAGTATCTCCAAACACCATTATATTGGGTGACTTCAACTACCCAAATATAGACTGGGAACATTACTCAAGCCCAAACTTTCTAGCCCAAAGGTTCCTGGAGTTCATAAATTCATATGCCATGGAACAACTAGTCACCATTCCCACAAGAGGAGAAAATATACTAGATCTCATCATCACAAACATGGGGACAAAATGCTCCACACCGGAAGTATATCCCTCATTGGTGAGATCAGATCATAAACTAATCTCACTGGATATCCACATCCCGCCCCCACCCCAAACAAAAAAGACCACAGTGAAGAACTTCTCTAAATCAAACTTCACACTACTCAAGACTGGTGTGGTATCCTTCAAGGCCCCCGAGCCAGTGGAAACCACAACCCAAGCTGCGGAAGCCCTTACACATGCCTTCTACGAACACCTCCAGGACTGCATGGATCAGGCAATCCCTAATAAAACCAAGACTCTCCACCAAGGTCAAACGCCCAGTCTGGTGGACCCCAGCCATAAACAAACTTTACAATAAGAGGAGAAAGCTGTTACATGATAGAGCAAAATCCATAAAAGAGAAGACACCTTTGATCATTATTAGTAAAAAAATACGAGCACTCATAAAATCATCCAAGGCCAACTTTGAGAGAAAAATTGCCCTAGATTCAAAAGACAATCATAAGGCCTTCTTCAGCTATGTTAGAAACCTGGGTGGAAACTCCCAGATATGCTCAGAATTAGTCCAAAATGATACAAAAATCACTGAACCCACAGACATTGCCAACATACTGGCAGACAGGTTCAGTGCAAACTTCACCCCCTCTCCCCAAAGGAGAGATAACTATCCCAGCGGAGTGCAGCCTCCCAGACATCTACAATGCGCAGGTGAAAGCTGCTCTCTAAAGCTAAAAACACAGCATCAATGGGACCGGATGGTGTCCCCAGCTGTGTGCTACACGAACTCAATGAGGAACTAAACCCGCACATAAGGCAGCTGTTTAATCTTAGCCTTACCACAGGATACGTGCCCAAGGAGTGGCATACGGCAACTGTGGTCCCACTCCACAAAGGTGGTGCCTCTATGGACCCTGGTAATTACCACCCCATAAGCTTAACAAGCCTGGTCTGCAAAGCTATGGAGAGGATCATAATGGAACTCATAAACAAAGACATAGGGGACTTGCAGACATTGGACCCGACCCAGTTTGGCTTTGTCAAGGGCAGATCATGCCTTTTGAACTTGTTCGACTTCTTCGAAACAGTCATCAAGGCCATTGATGAGGGAAAGGCAGTCCATACAGCCTACCTTGACCTTGCAAAAGCTTTCGACACAATACCCCACTCGGGTATTATAGAGAAACTTACCAGCTTAAATGTAAACCCATATGTCACAAGATGGGTTGCAAACTGGCTAAAGGACAGAACCCACAGGGTTAGAGTAGCTGGCGCCATGTCCGACTCCAAGCCGGTCACAAGTGGTGTCCCACAGGGCTCAGTCCTTGGCCCCCTGTTGTTCGGCATCTACTTCTCAGAAGTACAGGCTAACATAGGAGGACTATGGCTGACAAAGTTTGCAGATGACTGCAAACTGGGAGCCATAGTGGAAAGTACATCGGACACAGATATCCTTCAGAGGGGTCTCACGGAAACTGATAGCTGGTGCCAGAGCCATGGCCTGAAGTTAAATGCCAAAAAATGTATAGTCATACCTTTCGGGAAAAACAAGGTAACCCCAAGCTACCATATAGGTGGCAATCCACTAAGCACAGAATAGGTTATCAGGGACCTGGGGACCCAGGTTGACAGTGGCCTTTCTTTTGACACTCACATTGCTAAAGTGGTTAGAAAAACCTTCTACATTGCCCACCTGATCATGAAGGGATTCACATCCAGATCAAGTGAGGTCATTGTTCCCCTGTACTCTTCACTTATCAGACCAATGATCGAGTACAATGCCCCATTCGGGATGTATCTCACCTGACACCTGCAGCAATTGGAGAGACCCCAAAAGTTCCTCACCAAAAGGATAAAGGGACTCCAAAATCTGTCATATGCTGTCAGACTGAAGAAACTCCATCTCTATTCAGTCGCATACCGTCTGCTCAGAGGTGACCTGTGCCTGACATACAAGGCCATGTCCAACCCGGAATTATTGGACATGCTCCACCTCAAAAAATCCAAATCTACCAGATCCACTAGAGCAAGCGACTTAAACCTTAGCACGGATATAAATAAGACATGCTGGCGGGATAGATTTGTCACCCAGAGACTCCCTATGTTGTGGAATAAAATCCCGGTCCATGTGAGGCAGAGCACCTCGCTGGCTCTGTTCAAGAGAAATCTTGACCGGTGGATGGGAGATCATAGGTTTACCCCGGGAATCATCTCTGTGTCACTGCTGGTCAGAGGCACAACAAACTAATGGGCACAGTATTTTTTAACATAAGGGGTGGCGTAAGCCACAAAAACTCTGGGCTAGGCTTATAAATGCCTTAGGGCAGATAGCCTAGTATAAACCTATGAACCTATGAACCTATGAACCAATGAACACATTTCCATATATTTATTACATGTAGGTACTGATGATCACATCTGCACACTTCCTGACTACTGTATTCTTCCTCACCTGCCTAGGCAACACCAACATTCACATCAGCCTCTGCCAAATGGTATGTGTACCTCTTACTATTTGTATGTTATACCTCTGCTGGAATTCATCATGATGGCCATTAATTGCTTCCTGGCAATGTATTGCTTATGTTTCCCTATAACATTTTCAGTTCAAACCTCACCTATGGCGATGGGGTCCCACTAAAACATGTCAGGTATGTTTTACTATTTTACTTCTTCACAATTGTCAATTATGTGCAATATGTATCCTATATGAAATCTGTCTCTCTTTTATATGTGATCCATGAACCTAGCACAGGCACATTGTTCTTTTAAGTCCATATGCTGATTAACATTGTAGTCATATAGTTGGCCCATTTATCATTACTAAACTGTATCATAGGTTCATATGTGGTGGGTAAGTACTAGGCTAGCTTTCCTTGTGAGCCATTCTAAGCATAGTTGAGTTTCCCTTCAAAGGTGAGAATCAGACTTTGTATCTTGTGTCTCTGAAATAAATACCTTAACCATTATGCCAACCCCCAACCCTCAAGCTAGTTACATGACAAATCATGTATTGTCTTTGCAATTAACCTGCGTCAAATGTCTTGTCTTGTAGCCCATATACTGCCTGCCTCCTCCAGTAGCCCTTCCACTGATCCTGAATTGGGACACTCTTTTAAAAATGCTACCCTATTTCAATACACTAATGACTCAAACCCAATTTCATTCGCCAAATCTATTGAAACATGGCTAAATAATTCACAACTGCTTCTAAACTAAAACAAAAAAACACATTATTTACCTCAAAATACCTTTCTACCAAAACAGCTCTATTTACTACTGTATCTGCCAACAACACCATGATAGAACAAGTAAATCATACAAAATTACTGAGCATCATCACAGAGAACCAGTAGAAATTTGACTACCAAATATCACACGCGGTTAAAATAACTCATCAAAAACTAGGTATATTATGCAGAGTACAGCGCTGAAACTGCCAGAAGACTGAAAGCCTCTACTTTTGTACTGCCATCTCTTCTCTATGCAGCCCCAATCTTCACAAATCTTCAGTTCTGACAACTGTCCAATTCTGAACAATGTTATAATAAAATAGCCATATCTGCATTAAATTAAAAAATAGAAGAAACCACTGCCTAGCCCTCAGAGGATTAAACTGGATAGAACTATCATACGAACTACCTCTTCCTCAGCTAACTACAACACACAGTCTTCTTTATAAGTCAGAACATTGCTCAGCCCTTAACATGTTAATACATCAGTACTCCCCAATAAAATGTTACACTCTGGAGAAAAATCACTAATCATTGTAACTAAATCATCTAATACTGCACAAGTCACTCTATATTCAAACTGTGCATCTGCACTATTGAATCACATCCCACTTCCACTGCAGATTTATGACAAACTATCATTTAATAGGATGATGCTTGCTTTGAAATAGTTTTGTTACAAGGTTTGCTGGGTTTACTAAGTTAATTTTTATTTTGATGGAAACAATTTTGTGCTCAAAACACACCAGTGAGGATGTGACACTTGGGGGTAGGGGGCAGTACTCTCCTATATTGGTGAGTACTAGGTTCAAGTATATTTGAACCTCTGGTTGGTATGAGTACTATCTGGTCAAGGGTATTTGTGTTAATAAACTCGATGAATTGTTGTGCCTCCTAGTATGAGGAAGTGTATGCTTCTCAGTCTATGGAGGGGTAATTATACTGTCCCATTAATAGGGTACTTGTTTTAATAGCGATTGTCAACACTAGGTCTAGGTTTGAGCTATGGGATTACAGAGACATAGAGTGTGACTTGTAGCTTGTTAGAATACGGTATGGGACTTTGTGGTGATTTGCATGTGGATAAATTCCAGGGCATTATCATGTTTAACCAACATAGAGTTATGCTTGTTGGTAATATAGATTAAGACTCCTTTGTCCTTATTTGTGCAGCTGATAGCCTAAATCTGTGGGTGGCAATGAAGCCTTGCCCTGCCAATGTATTTTTCTGCTGATTTAAACCATGACTCAGTAATGGCAGAGATGTCTGTATTCTCCAGAATAAGGAGAGGTTATCGGGTATGGAGTTTCTTTTTTAGGCTACAAGCCCTGAGCAGTAACACCTTTAGGTTTCTTTGGGTTTATTTGCGATGTTGGTAGGTTTGTCAGTTTGGTATTGCCTAAAAAAGGATCTAAAGTGGGTGGATAAAGTTTTAGCCAATATTCAGAAGCCCAAGGGAGACAGGTTCAGATCATCTTTAGCAAAGCAACATGATTTGTTAACCATGTCCTTCCCATGCTGAGAAATATTAAATGACCCTGGATATATACCAGAAACTAAGACAATTATTATAGTCAATCATCTTCTGTTCATACTGTGGAATCATCTTTGATGAAGGTACCTGCCTGAGACACATATCCAGAGAGATCAGCAATGTCTCTCTTCATATAGACCATGGAAGTATGTCTCAGGTCATCAATGCCAACATGGACTATAATAGAATCATACTGGTACACATGCTGTAGGGACTGGAGTGTGTACATAACTTGGCAGATCCTGACTCCAGATACACAACTACCCATTATCTTCTCCTTGGTTAGTCTGGTGAGTGGCGCACCTGTGTGCTGTAAAATGGAATCCCTATGACAAGAGTCCTGGGTAACATGTTTGCTTACCTTATGTGCTTTGCCCTTGAGGCTCCACAGGGTGTAGGTGTATGTGTCGTGTTTGATGCTGCTTTTGCTGAGCGCTTTAAAGATTGATGAGTATAGGCATTGCTGCCTCAGTGTAAGTTGGCCTATGTGTGTATGGTGGGACTGCATGTGGTGGATGTAATGTTCTTGTTTGTATGTGAGATTTTTGCCTCCAGTGAAATTGTGAATGTGCATCTCTTGCATACTGTGCTTATTTCTTTAAGGATTAAATAGTTGTCTGTTAACATAAAACAATTGCTGTATTGTCTCAGGATGCCCATGTCTACCAAGGTGGCTCTGGATACATTTGGAAATTGCACAGCCATGATGTCTGGATCTGTATTTGCATGGGCTACTGTAGGTTGTAGACTGGGTTATACAGAGGTCACTTTGGGTATCCTCTGTGGTCTGGCATTAGGCCAGGTTAGATTGTACTCAGATTTGATAGTAATGCTATTTAATGTGCAAACTAACTGCTTTAAGCTTGTCTCTGTGCATCTGTTCAGGGCACGTCTAACCTCTTGATGTAAAAACATCAAAAAGATTGCTTCTGAGTGCAATACTAGGGTCAACAACAATACTGGTTTAATAAACAAAAGACACTGAATGTGCTGTGAAGAACTCCACTGAACTCTTTAGAGTAGTTAACATTTAATAGTCGCTTTCATCAAAAGACTTCATCAGAAATAAATGCTCGTTTATATGAAACTCTTAAATTAATTAAAAACTAAATATGACAACCAGTCATACAATACTGGTTTGCTGAGTGAGCACTTAGTATTATGGATCTATGGAAAACAATGAGTGTGAAAGTACTTAAATACTCGACTAAATCAGCAGAAAACGAATGTAGCCACACACCACTCCAGAGTCCAGTTCTCGAGACAAAAA
Source organism: Protopterus annectens (assembly GCF_019279795.1). Lineage (NCBI taxonomy): Eukaryota > Metazoa > Chordata > Ceratodontiformes > Protopteridae > Protopterus > Protopterus annectens. The sequence continues at coordinate 888,407,690 of NC_056725.1, forward strand.
GGTTTCAGGACAATCGTTTATTCCAAAACACACAGTTCTCCTAACATATAAACGCCTTAGTTCAAACAACACACTGCGTTTTTGTTCCCAATAGACTTCATCTGATGAAGTCTATTGGGAACGAAAACGCAGTGTGTTGTTTGAACTAAGGCGTTTATATGTTAGGAGAACTGTGTGTTTTGGAATAAACGATTGTCCTGAAACCTTTTTGTCTCGAGAACTGGACTCTGGAGTGGTGTGTGGCTACATCCGTTTTCTGCTGATTTAGTCGAGTTTTGAGTTTTTTAGCAGTTCCTTTTGGTTGTTTCTTCAAAGTACTTAAATAGCTTACACTACAGAGAGTAAGAACAAAAGAGAGGAGGGAGGGACTTTGGAAGTCAGATTGCCATAAAGGGTGGAAGCTAGAGACACAGCCTTTTAAAACCACAACAAGAGAAAAGTGTGACAGTTGGGGAAAAAATCAAGCTGGAGCTGTAGTCCTATGTTTAGAATTTCAAAAATATTTAGCCTAATTTCTCAGTGGGAGCTGGGGTCAAGTCAAAGAGCATGGGAATACCAGTAGCAAAGTAAACAGAACATCACTGGAATGCAGCTTTAAGACAGAATATACAGCTATAAAAGTACTGAAGCACAACTCCTGGAGCATAATTCACAATACTGTCACTACTGTACTCCTACTACAGAGTAAGGCACCAGACTATGCAGGGATTTACTATTAATGCTCTTTATGGAAAAATACTGTAATAATGATTGACTATAGGAAGTTTCTCTGCTCACCAGTGGGAGTGGGGAGCTTTGAGCAGCCTACCTCTCCCTGTGGAAGTGACCTCAGCACAAGAGCTGTAGTAATTGGTTGTTTTGGACCATTTCTAGCTCTTTTGAAGTTCCCTGTTTAAAATCTGCCTATGGGCGTTTTTGCGCGGCTGTGCGCATAGCGCAGCACCGGTTAAACAAGGTTAAACATCTTCTGGCTCTGCCAAGTCTGCTCTTCAAATTTTCCCTTAAGGAAGCTCTACTCTTTGTATAATCAGACTACTCGCTATATTATAAGCCTAGCACTTGTTCTCAAAACTTCTCTACTAAGTAAGCACTCTCGTACTAAGTAAGCACTACATCCACCTACCACCCCTGTGAATATCCACTTCCCTTAAAGGCACAGCACTTCCTTATACTGTTCTAGCATGTCGAGTGGTAGATTACTGGCATCCTCTCCAGTTCAGCTGGTTAATCTGGGTATCTTGAGACAATGCTGCAATTGCCTCATGTACACAGACAACCCTCTCTTCCTCCCAACAAACACAAATACATGTGAGAGATGCAACTATATAGCCAAACTGGAGGCTGAACTCTCTCAACTCAGGGCTGGCATGACCAGACAGGAGGAGATGGTAACCACACACACAACAAACCCAGTCTCACATAGACCTACCACAACTGCAAACCAAACACATAAAAACACAAAGACATACTCGGAGGCTCTAATAAAAAATTTACCAAAACAACAGAGGCTCCTAAAGCAGACATCCAAAAATCCACCACCTCAAAACAAAACACAGGCAACACATACTTCAATAAATCAGTGTGTCAATCAATCACAACCCTTAAAGCCAAACACCATGCCTGATACACTAGTAATAGGTGACTCTATAGTCAGACACACTGATGTCCCACTTACCAGGCTGAACAAGGAGAGGGTGACTGTGAGCTGCCTATTGGGAGCTAGGATCCGCCACATAACACACGCACCCAGGTCACTCCAAAGCAAGTACAAATATGACTCCGTCATTGTCCATGCTGGCGTGAATGACCTGAGACGTACCTCCCTGGACTACATGAAAAGAGACATAGAGAAGCTCTCTGATTATGTAGCCCAGGCTGGTATGACCCTGACCCTGAGCAGCATCTTGCTCTCACCAAGAATGATGCCACAATACAAAGACAAAATGATCAGCTTTAATAATTGGCTCAAGTACTGGTGTCATTCTAAGGGGATCTAATGTCTGTCTGCCTGGGCTGACATGTTGGACAAGCCATGCTGCTTCGCAAGGGGACGGCTTGCACCTGTCACCACTGGGCTTCCGAATATTGGCTAAGGCTCTTGCCACCCCCATAGTGCCTTTTTTAGGCAAGGCTCAAAAGAGAAACCCACCACCTTAGAAAACAAAAATGGAAAAAAACTAAGGGTAATGCTGCTCAACGCCAGAAGTCTAAACCTCAAGATGCAGGCCCTCGATGCACTCCTTAGTATGGAGAACATCGACGTCTGTGCAGTAACTGAAACCTGGTTCAAGGCTCCTGAGAGCACCCCAGCACTACCAGGCTATACCTCGTATCATGCTTTTCGGCTACAAAACCTGGGCCGAACCACAGAGGGAGGGGGAGTGTCCATATTTATCAAGGACACCCACACCTCCAGGTTAGTAGCAACACATGAAGCATCGGAGACCATACAGGTGCAACTAACCATAGGCAAAACTGCTATACAACTGGCAGCATGTTACAGACCACCCTCCCAATCTCAGGAACCCCATTCAGCCTTCCTGAAGACATTGGAGGATATGAATATATCACAAAATACCATCATACTGGGAGACTTCAACTACCCTAACATAGATTGGGTACATTATTCTAGCCCTAACACCCTAGCCCAAAGGTTCTTGGAATTCATAAATTCAAATGCACTGGAACAACTAGTCACCTCTCCCACTAGGGGAGATAATATACTAGACCTAATCATCACAAACATGGGGACAAAATGCTCCACACTGGAGGTATACCCCTCACTAGTGAGATCTGACCACAAACTAATCACCCTGGATATACATATCCCACCTCCACCCCCAGCACAAAAGACCACAGTGAAAAACTTCTCAAAAGCAGACTTCACTCTTCTTAAGACTGAGATGGTATCCTTTAAGCCCACTGGGCCAGTGGATACCACATCCCACAATGCTGAATCCTTCTCTAATGCTTTCTATGGACATCTCCAAGAATGCATGGGTCATGCAATCCCAAATAAATCCAAGTCCCTCTCCACCAAAGGCAAGCATCCTGTCTGGTGGACCTCATCCATTAACAAATTGTATAACAAAAGAAGGAAGCTACTGCACGACAGAGCAAAATCCCATAAAGGAAAGACATCTCTGATCAACACTAGCAGAAAACTACGTTCTCACATAAAAACATCCAAGGCCAACTTTGAGAGAAAAATCGCGAAGGACACTAAAGATAACCACAAAGCCTTCTTCAGCTATGTTAGAAACCTGGGTGGAAACCCTCAGATATGCTCAGAGTTAGTTCACAACAACAAAAAATACACTGAACCCACAGATATTGCCAACATTCTGGCTAACAGGTTCAGTGCAAATTTCTCCCCTCCGTCACCCCCAAAAGAAGAAATACTTATCCCAGCTGAATGTAATCTCCCTGTCATCTCAGATGTCCAAGTGAGAGCCGCCCTCAGCAAAGCTAAAAACACAGCATCAATGGGACCTGACGGTATCCCGGGTTGCATGCTACGTGAACTCCAAGAGGAGCTAAACCCGCACATAAAAATGCTATTTAACCTTAGCCTTACTACAGGATATGTACCTGAACACTGACGTACAGCAACAGTGGTCCCACTCTGCAAAGAGGGTACCTCTACAGACCCTGGAAACTACTGCCCCATAAGCTTAACCAGCCTGGTCTGCAAAGCTATGGAAAGAATCATTATGGAACTCATAAATAGAGACATTGGGGACATACAGACACTTGACCCCACCCAGTTTGGCTTTGTAAAGGGCAGATCCTGCCTTTTGAACCTGGTTGACTTTTTCGAAACAGTCACTAGAGCCATTGATGAGGGCAAAGCAGTCCATACAGCCTACCTGGACTTGGCTAAGGCCTTCGACACAATACCCCACTCAGGCATCATAGATAAGCTTAACAGCTTAAACGTAAACCCTTATGTCACTAGATGGGTTGCAAACTGGCTAAAGGACAGAACCCATAAGGTTAAAATCGCTGGAGCAATGTCAGACTCAAAGCCAGTTACAAGTGGTGTCCCACAGGGATCTGTCCTGGGACCCCTCTTGTTCGGCATTTATTTCTCAGATGTTAAAGCAAACATGGGAGGGTTGTGGCTGATAAAGTTCAAAGATGACTGCAAACTAGGCGCCATAGTCGATACACCAGTGGACACATACATCCTACAAAAAGGCCTCACAGAAACGGACAACTGGTGCCGGAGTCATGGCCTTAAACTAAATGCCAAAAAATGTATAGTCATCCCCTTTGAGAAAAACAAAGTACCCACTAATTATCACATAGACAGCAACCCTCTGAGTACAGAAAAAGTAATCAGAGACTTATGGACCCAAGTCAACAGCGACCTCTCATTTGACACCCACGTTGCCAAAGTGGTTAGAAAAACATTCTACCTTGCACACCTTATCATGAAGGGATTCACATCCAGATCCAAGGATGTCATTGTACCCCTATACTCCTCCCTCATCAGACCCATGATTGAGTACAATGCCCCATTTGGTATGTACCTCACCCGGCACATGCAACAGCTAGCGAGACCCCAAAAGTACCTCACCAAGAGAATCAAGGGTCTCCAACATATGTCTTATTCTGCCAGACTAAAGAAACTCCAGCGCTATTCAGTAGCATACCACCTGCTCAGAGGTGATCTCTGCCTGACGTACAAGGCCATGTCCAATCAGGAACTGATGGACATGCTCCACCTCAAAAAATCCAAATCCATCAGAACCACGACAGCTAAAGACTTAAACCTCGGCACAAGTATGAATAGGACATGCTGGAGGGATAGATTCATAACCCAGAGGCTTCCCATGCTCTGGAACAAGATCCCAGTTCATTTTAGGCAGAGCCCCTCACTGACTCTCTTCAAGAGAAATCTTGATGAGTGGATGGGAGATCACAAGTTTACCCCAGGGGTCACATCTGTGTCACTACTAGACAGGGGCACAGTAAACTAATTCTATTATATAAGGGGACCTTCACTGTGTCACTACTAGACAGAGGCACAGTATTCTAAATCTATTTTGTGCATTTTTGTACCATTTCATGGGGTGGCAAAAGCCACATCACTATGGCTGGACTTACAAATGCCCCAGGGCAGATAGCCTAGTACTAAACTATGAAACTATGAAATTATATATGGCTCAAATCTGCAGTACATCGCAGTTCTGTCACAACTGTGAATGAAGCAGCAAGACTGAGGCCCATGACTGGGTTCAGAATGTAAAATAATTCTACTTATGGAAATGGAAGTACAATATAATTTATAAACAATACTAAAATCTTGCAATAATGCACAACATTCCCACAACTGTAACTTAAGCTACAAGACTAAGGTCACAGAATAAACTAAAAAAAATGCAGACATAACATTTTTGCCTAAAACATGGACAAAAAGCAGAGAAGTACAAAAAGATATCACCACACAGGTCATTATGAGTTGTTGTGTCTTTCGGCTTTTCCCAGTTAGGGGTCACCACAGCGAACTCCGATCCGCTAATGATTGGCAGTAGATTTTTACATGCCAAGTTACTGGCCCTGACGCACAACCTTCAACGAAGGTACGCCCATTCACGCATGTCTCCACACAGAAGACGCTCTAGCTGCGAATCGAACAGGACAACGTCTTACTGTGAGGCGACAACGCTACCGCAGCACCACCACCGCAGTGCAGTTTAAAATATTTAAACAAACTTTAAATAAAAACATTTTCTTTCTTCCCTTTTGATGAAAAGCTTGTATCTTACAATTTGCTGTTTTCCACATCTCCACATATGGAGCAACCTTAGATTTAAAAGGAATTACTTTTTAATATATGGTACATATTCTATAATTTTGTTGCAGCATATTAAATAATTATTATTGACTGACTAATGTGCAATTCTGCCACATTTCTATGCATTAAAATACTGTAAATAATCAAACCTCACTGAATTCTGAACAAATATTGTTGTCATCAAATATAGCCAGTCAATTTATAATGTTCTACTTCAGCTAAAAAAGCTCATAGAATATAAATAACTTTGAGTCAATTGCCTTATACTGTGCTCTTCACCTGTATGATAATTTGTGTAATAATAATAATAATAATAATAATAAAAATGAAATAATATATATATATATATATATATATATATATATATATATATATATATATATATATTAAGGATAGGTGCATCTTCTTGTAACTTTCATGGATACAATACTGTAAAATCTTTACATATAAAATGAGAAGTCAGAGTCTGTATAAGAAGGGCATATTTGTGATCTGAATGCACAGAGAAGATCGACATTTGTGGTGTAACAGAGACCTGGTTCAAGGCAGCAGAAAGCACCCTTGCACTACCAGGCTATAACTCATTCCACACCTTTTGGTCCCAGTACTTGGACCAAAGCTCTAAAGGTGGTGGTGTTTCATATTCATAAAGTATGCGCACACCACCAGACTGGTAGCCCAACAAAATGCATCAGAGATACTTTAGGTGCAGCTAACGTTGGGTAAGACAGCGATTCAGGTCGTAGCCTGCTATAGGTCCCCAACGATGTCCCAAGACTTACACTCCACATTCCTAAGCACCTTGGAGAATATTAGGGTCCAACCTAATACTCTCATACTGGGTGACTTCAACTACCCCTCCATTAACTGGAAAAACTACTCATGTACCAACACCTTTGCCCAACGTTTCCTGGAATTCATTAATTCTAATACCCTGGACCAGCTCATTCTTACCCCCACTAGAGGTAGCAATATCCTTGACCTGGTCACTACTAACATGGGCAACTGTTGTGCTACACCAATAGTCAACTCCTCCCTGGTTAGATCTGACCACAAACTAATCACCTTGGAAATCCACATATCTCGCACCCCAACCCCTGCAAAGGTAACCACCATAAAAAACTTCTCCAATGCTAACTTTGGACTCCTAAAAACAAAGGTGGTTAACTTCACGGCATCCATGCAAATGGAGAATAGTTGCATGACCACCGAACCATACACCAGTGCACTGCACAAACACGTACACAAATGCATGGATCTCTACATACCCAATAGAACCAAGATGATTTCCTCCAAAAAGTAAAGGAAGCCAATCTGGTAGTCCCCTGCCATAAACAAACTCTACAACAGAAGGAGGAAACTCATGCTGAATAAGCTGAAGTCCCAAGACTGGAAAAACTCCCTTATCAGCCTTAACAAAAAGTTGAGATCACTCATCAAATCCTCTAAAGCTAGCTATGAAAACAGAATTGCAGCAGATAGTAAAGACAACCACAAGGCCTTCTGTAGTTGCGTAAAGAGTCTCCATGGCAATACCCAGATTTGCTCTGAGCTACTGCACAGTGGTACCTCCTATACCGAGCCAACAGATATTGCTAATATACTGGCTGACAGATTCAGTGTCAACTTTACCCCCCCCCCCCAAAGGACCAATCGCAATACCAGTAGATTGCCAAATGCCCAGTATTGCTGCTGCACAGGTTAAAACCATACTGTCCAATGCCAAAAATACAGCTTCTATGGGACCCAACAATATCCCTGGCTATGTTCTACATGAAATACAGAGTGAACTGGCACCTCACCTGTGTGCCCTGTTCAATCACAGCCTCACCTCAGGCTTTATCCCTACCAAATGGCACACTTCTACAGTGGCACAATTCTCCACTATGGAGGAGTGACTACAGACCTTGGCAACTATTGCCCCATTAGCCTGACAAGTCTGATATGCAAAGCTATGGAATGCATCATCATGGACCTAAAAAACAAGGATATAAGGAATCTCCAAACTCTGGATTCCACACAATTTGGTTTTGTGAAGTGTAGATCATGCCTGCTCAACTTGGTTGACTTCTTTGAGTCAGTCACCAGAGCTGTGGATGAAGGCAAGGTGGTTAATACAGCCTACCATTAACTGGTGAAGGCCTTTGATACCATTCCCCACTCAGGAATCATAGAAAAACTCACTAAGCTAGGCATCAACCACTATATCACTAGGTGGGTTGCAAACTGGCTCACAGATAAAACCCACAGTGTGAAAGTAGCTGACTCCAAGTCAGACTGCCATCCAGTCATGAGTGAGTCCCACAGAGTTTGGTCCTGGGTCCTCTCCTGTTTGGTATCTACTTCTGTGAAGTCCAGGCCAACACAAAGGGACTCTGGCTGGCAAAGTTCACAGATGATTGCAAGTTGGGAGCTATTATTAACTCCCCAAGTGATGCTGACATCCTATAGAAAGGCCTCACTGAGACCAATGACTGGTGTCATAAACATGGCCTTGAGCTCAATGCCAAAAAATGTGTCATCATCCCCTTTGGGAAAAACCCAGTTCCCATGAATTACCACATTGATGGTAGTCCACTGAACACAGAAGGCGTTATAAAAGATCTGGGAACAAAGGTTGGCAACAACCTCTCTTTTGACCACCACATTGCCACTGTGGTCAGAAAGTCCTTCTATGTGGCACATCTCATTACTAAGGGTTTTGCATCCAGGAAGAAAGAGGTCATTGTCTCACTCTACTCTTCCCTCATTAGGCCAATCATTGAGTACAATGCCCCATTTGGCATGTACCTCACTAGACACTTGAAACAATTTGAGAGGCCGCAAATGTACCTCACAAAGAGGATCCTAGGCCTTAAACACTTGTCCTATATGGAAAGAATCAAAAAACTCCAACTATTCTCTGTCTCATATCACCTACTTAGAGGCGGTCTCTGCTTGACTTACAAAGCCATGTCTGACCTGGCTCTGTTAGAAATGCTACATCTAAAGAAATCCCAATCTCCCCATACCACACACTCCAGAGACCTCAACCTTATTACTGCAATCAACAGAACATGCTGGAGGGACAGGTTCATAACCCAGAGACTGCCCATGCTATGGAATAGACTTCCCATACATGTCAAGCAGAGCACCTCACTGGCGCGCTTCAAGAGAAATTTTGATGATTGGATGGGAAATAGAAAGTTCACCCTGGGGATAACTCCAGTGGATCTTCTCGACAGAGATACTGGGAACTAAGGTCACTTGGCACGATGCCAGGGTAATAGTATGGGCTAGCTTTGTAAAGGCTCCCGGGCCATTAGCCTAGTACACACCTATGAACCTATGAGTATAGAAGATAAAAGTATTCACAATGATAAACATGGTTAGAGTCTAAAGTCAGTTCAAACAAAAGGTGTTCAATCTAAAAACACATAGCTTGACATATGTAATTAATATATCCAGTCTGCTTTGCTATGGTTCATGGTTTGAATTTACTGAAGTTGCCATTGTGTGTGATGCAGAATGTCCCATGAGATTTGTAGACTGAACATGGCTACACATATTGGATTGAAAATGGAATGCATATGTCTTTTCTACTGTGCTTAAAAAGTTATCAAAGATTAATTTTAGAAGGAGTAGTCTGAAATATTTTCATTGTGTCTTGAAATTCATCTGATATGGAAATGTTATTTGGGTCACACATTTAAAATCTGGATATTAAATTGATAAATGGCAGTTTCATAATAAAATTCAGCAGTTCTAAAAGTGATTAAACTTTATTTACCAATTTATTATCAGTTTGCAGTTCTGATTGAGGGCAATACAGTTCATCTCTCTTCAAAAATAAAAAATGTTGGCTGCAAAATATTAATGTTATAGGTTTTGTTTATGGAGCAGGACTTTATAGATATTCTGCTAACCACATCAAAACGCTTTGGTGTTGCAGTTGTCAGGACACTTTTCTTTGGTTAGATCTTAAAAATGTCTAAATATTTTTGTTAGTAGTATTGTTTTAAGTAATAATTCATCAGTGCTTGACACGTCAGTGATTTACATATTGCATAAAATATGAAAAACGGTTTCAAAACTCAGTATTCATATATCTGCATTATCTGTAATCTGATATATAATGCTTCAAGGGAAATTCTGTTAATCTCCTTGTTTTGTTGAAAAATCTAATAATCCCTTAAGAGGTAAGTGTAAAATATGAGTAAGGCCTGATTAATGATATGAGGAATTAACAGACTGTGTCGTTGGCCTTTGAAATTTAAGTTTAGTGGTTGCCAAAAGCCAAATTGTGATGCCAGACTCTGTGGGGAAGGCCATTTCTGTTTTATGTGATGCTGAAGCTATTCGGAAAATGTTCACTCATAAGTGCAGCAATCTATTGGACTTTATATTAGAATAGACTAACTACAGCAGAATAATAGTCAATTAATCTGTGTATCTGTCGCTACATGTATAATGCAATAATAATTTAATATATCAGTTCTTGATTATTGCAAATATGCGTCGGTTTGAGTTGTGGGGAGAACTTCATTACTGTATAATGTAACATATGCTGTTTTGTCTGCAGTTCCCCAAAGCACTGTTTTGATATCTTAGGAGATTGTCAGGGTCTTCCCTGTGATTTGAAAGAGGCTCTGTAAAAGAGACTCATATCCTTAAGTATACAGTGACATGTATAAAGTGACATATGTATGTAATAAAGCTGACTACTTTGCATAGTTTAATACCAGTGGTACGCATAGTATCCCAAAGTCTGACTAAAACCATAGCAAAAGATTTGGTCAGCTAGTCATACTAGCAATTTATGAACAGAAGTTTTACAGTGTACTAGAGCTATGAACAGCACTTTGACTGAAGTTTAGCCTGTGGCTGAGTACCCAAACACAAATGCTTTCCAGTCTATAGCTTGATAGAAGTCTATATCCCCCACAAAACAAAGTCCAGATATGTGATTGGTTGTTTAAAGTGATGTACTGAAAATAGTGGCATTAAATGTATTGAAACACATTTGCATGTGCATGCATCAACTTACATTTTTTGAACATGTATTAAAAAATATTCTAAAAGAAAATTGTGAACCAGTTTAAACAATGTGATTCAGTAGGTCTGACTTTGCATGTAGATTAGATCAGCTCTTTAGTTCGGTGATTGCATCGTTTAAATTAACTGATGTTCTTTTAAACTCTTGGTAGCCTCAGAACTGTTTTCACTAACAGGTAAACTTCTAATAAATAAACATATATTTCATTATGTCTAACATATACCAGCACTGAATATATGTCTTAAGTTAGGGGAAAAAAGTAAACCTAAAGAAATGCTTTTAAATGAAAAGTCATAATTATAGCAGAATTTAGAGTTCATGTTTTGTGAGACCCACAATGCAATTTATTGGACTGCTTCCTACCCAAGACAATTTCTGCTTGTATTATGGCATTCACTAGTGGTTCAGTTACATATTGCTCATTTATCATTTTTCAACAACTGAGAACAAACTGATAAAATAAAGAAGTATACACACTACATTTACACCAGCTGTCATACAGTTAAACAGTAGCACATATGCTGTAGCCTGAACACACATAGTCAAAAGTGCACAGACATTTATGAAACCTACCATCTCTGTGCTGATTCAAGTATGCCTTAACAAAAGATGAAGCCAAGTTACTTATATCAAGTTTCACAGATAATAAAAAAGCAGGAAAAAACAGGAAAAAAATTAAGAAAATAGATAATTTTACTTTAAACAAGAAGGAAAGAATGAAAGAAGAAGAAAAAAGTAATGTTGTTTGAAAAGTACAACACTAACCATGCATTTGGATGAAGGGGTCTGCGTGATCGATATGCATTGAAAGTAAGCTTCATTACAGAGCTAGTTTAAAAAGCAGAAAATGCACTGGAAAAAAATGTTCTGCAAAAATATTTGTTTTAAGAATTGTTTTCATTAAACCATTTGTCAGAATACTGGTGTGTATATTAGAAGTTGATTTTTGCATGACATCTGCATCATCTCTGCTTGGCATGTATTGGAATGCACCTTTGTTCAAATTTTATGAAATGTCATGTATCACATGTGGGAGAGCTCTGAGACAGTGGTGTGCAGTGTCTGCCAAAGTATAATAGCTGAATGCCAGAACATATCTGCATCAAAAGACCATTTAAATAAAACAAGATAAGTAATAAAGGACACAAAATAGGAACTCTGAAGTAAAAGTAGGACAACACAGAAGACACATAAGAAGCATTTTACTGAAAACTAAGATGTCCATTATTTATCAGGGACAACATATGAGGTGGAAGAAGACCTCTTTCTAGGTATTCAAATGCATTTAATTTGTGGACTGGTGTAGATTGCTGATCCATGAGGACCTATTTCAGGCTCTGCAATGCGTGCAGACCAGTCAGTGTGCACTAAGAGTGAAAAAATGTCCCAAAGGGTGTATCCTAAGAGTCAAATTGGAAGGTGCTGGTTTATACTATGCAACAAACACATACATCATACATAAGTGCTCAATAAAGTGATGCAAACTGAGAATGCATCTAACAGGAAGGCAGTGGTAACAGGTTGCTGCAGGTTAAAGAACCTCTGTGTACAAGATCAAAAGGCTGCATGTTCAGATCATATCTGGGTTAAATAATATGTCCTATGCAGACTGCCTCAAAACTGTATCCCTGTGATCAGCTTCCTACAGCCTGCTGAGAAGAGATCTATACCTGGCCTATAAAGCATCCTCTGCTTCCTCTCCAATGGACCTGTTGCACATCTGTAAACAAACACCATCAGGATTACCCAGTCTAGGGCCCTAAACCTTGTTTGCAACATAAATAGGACATGTTGGCAGACTGGTATGTGTCTCAGAGACTACACCTTATCTGGAACAGGGTTCTCCTCTATGTGAAACAAAGTTCTTCATTAAACTAACTCAAGCTTAACTTGGGCCAGTGGATCTTGAATCAAAAATGTACCCCTTGTCTAGCACCTATGTCTCTAGTAGACAGAGGCAACCTGTAAATGCTTGAACTCTCATGCCCAAGGCTATAATTAGTCCATAAAATAACTTTAGGGTATCAAAACTTGTCAATATATTTGATAAGTATGGTTAGGTGTAAAAAGGCTCCCTTGAGTCATTAGGCTAGTAATCACCTGTGAACCAATGAACAAAATGTTAAAGGGTTAGCAATGCCACTGCATGCATTTATTATGTTATGCACTATTACCTATGAGTATACAACAAAGGATTCTTATACATTATACATTTATAACCCGAACAACACACTACAAGAGAAAAGAATAACAAAGAATAGTTAGGGCTGTAAAAAAAAAAAAAAGTTGGGTTTGTTGACAACCATATAATCCATCTTTGTAGGATAAATGACTGCCAGTGCTCATTTGTACACCTGTGTTGTTCCAGCATGACAGTGTTAAACATCTTAAACAAGGTATTCTATTGTAACTATGTAGCGAGTGGCAAGAGGTGTGATATGGCATAGATTTTGTGGCATGCTGTTGCACTTTCTACTACTTTTGCAATGGCAAACTTCATAAATGCATGCAGACATCAGTATGGAAGAATACCTAGATAGAATTATATACAGGCTGTGTGTTGCCCAGCATGTGGCACATGAGCCTTGGACTTAACAAGTATACTAGGACAAGTATCATGTCAGCTGCAGACATATGTCATGCCTACCTGATTAAACTGAAGAGAATTGCACAATTACTGCCAGCATAGCTATCTGGAATTTTGTAAATAAATATATGTCATTTGTGAATATCAACATGATTCATATAAGATACACTGGTTAGCTAGGGTTAAATTATTCCCGGCTTCACTAAGTCTCCTCTTCAGTTTTTCCCTTGAAACTAGTCTAACTCTCAACCTAAGCACTCAAAAAGCATCCTACAGTCCAGCACTTGCTCAGACCTAATAGCAAGCACTAATATACCCCGACACTTGATTGCCCAGCAGGGCAAGGCTCTTTATTCATCCCTCACCAACCAAGTGACTAAGCAGCTCACCCTACTATTCAGGCATGACCAAAGGGCAACTTCAGGTGTACTCGCCAGTCCAGCTGATGAACCTGGGTATCCTGAGGCAATGTTACAACTGCCTCATGTACACAGACAACCCTCTCCTCCTACAACAAAACACTAACATATGCGAGAAATGCAATTATACAGACAAACTGGAGGCTAAGATCTCTCCACCTAAGACTGGAACAGACAGTCATGAGGAGAAGGTTAGCACTTGCACCACACCTCCAGCCTCAGATAGATGTACTAAATCAGCACTGGCAAAAAATACACATAAATACACTAAATCATACTCGGAAGCTCTAAATAAAAACCTGCAAAAGCATCAGAGAGCTCCAAAGCAGACACCCATAAAACCTACACCTCCCATCACAAACCAGACAACACATAAAACACAAAATCAATGTGCTGCCCAATCACAGCCCTTAAGGTGAAATAACATACCTAACACACTAGTAGTAGGTGACTCTATAGTCAGGTACACTGACATCCCACTCACTAGGCTGGACAAGGAGACGGTTACTGTTAGCTGCCTGTCGGGAACCAGACTCCACCACATAACACAAGCACTCAGGTCACTCCAGAACAAGTACAAATATGACTCTGTCATTGTTCATGTTGGTGTGAATGACCTGAGATGTACCTCCCTGACCTACATGAAAAGAGACATGGAAGAGCTCTCTGATCATGTAGCGCAGGTGGGTATGACCCTGACCCTGAGTAGCATCCTGCCCTCACCAAGAATGATACCTCAATATAAAGAAAAAATGATCAATTTCAAACAATTGGCTAAGCTTCTGGTCATTCAAAGGGGATCCAGTGTTTGTCAGTCTGGTATGCCATGCTCGACAAGCTGAATTGCTTCGCAAGAGATGGCTTGCACCTGTCACCCCTAGGCTTTCGAATACTGGCCAAGGCTCTTGCTGCCCCCATAGTACCTTTTTTAGGCAAGGCTTAAAAGTCAAACCCACCTCCATAAATGGCACAAATAAAAAAATGAGGGTTATGCTACTCAATGCCAGGAATTTAAATCTCAAAATGCACGTGCTCGAAGCACTCCTCAGTATGGAGAATATCGACATCTGTGCAGTAACTGAAACCTCGTTCAAAGCTTCAGAGAGCACTCCAGCACTACCAGGCTTCAACTCATACCACACATTTTCGCCACAGAACATGGACCAAAACACAAAAGGAGGGGGTGCATCCATATTCATCAAAGATACCTACACCACCAGGTTAGTGGTGCAGCATGATACCTCTGAGATCATCCATGTGCAAGTAACATCGGGCAAATCTGCAATGCAAATTGTGGCCTTCTACAGATCACCCTCCATGACCCAGGACCACCACTCTGCTTTTCTGGAGACACTGGAAAACATGAAGGTCCTACTGAACACCCTGATATTGGATGATTTCAATTACTCTGCCATTAAATGGGAAAATTACTTGAGTACAAACTCCCAGGCTCAGCGCTTCCTAGAATTTATCAACTCAAATTCCCTGGATCAGCTGGTACCACAGGTGAAAACATATTGGACCTGGTCATCACCAACATGGGTGACAGGTGTTCCGCACCAGAGGTCAACCTGTCACTGGTTAGATCAGACCATAAACTAATCACTCTGGATGTTCACACCCCACCACCACCCCCAACCAAGGAAACCACAATGAAAAACTTTTCTAAAGCAAACTTCACCTTACTTAAGACAGAGGTGGTAAGTTTCACAGCCCCCACGCTAAATGATAATGCTTCCCAAGATGCAGAAACCTTTACAAATGCACTCTATGAGCACCTACAAGGATGCATGGATCATGCCATCCCTAGCAAAACCAAGACTCACTTCCCTAAGAGAAGGAAACAAGTCTGGTGGACCCCTGCCATAAACATGTTATACAATAAAAGGAGGAAACTAGTTCAGAAAAAAAGCAAATCCCAAGAAGGAAAGACATCCCTGATCAGTATCAGTAAGAAACTAAGGTCCCTCATAAAATCATCCAAGGCTAACTTCAAAAGAAAAATAGCCATGGATTCAAAAGATAACCATAAAGCCTTCTTTAGCTATGTCAAGAACCGAAGTGGCAACTTGCAGATATGCTCTGAGCTAGTGCAAAATAGCACAAAATATACTGAACCTACTGATATTACCAACATCCTGGCAGATAGATTCAGTGCAAACTTCACCCCTCTGTCACCTCCAAAAGGGCCCACAACAATACCGGAAAAGTGTAGTGTTCCGGAAATCACAGACACACAGGTGAAAACAGCCCTTTCAAAAGCCAAAAACACAGCATTGATGGGGCCATATGATGTCCCAGGATGCGTCTTGCATGAACTACAGAATGAACTAACCCCCCACCTAAACACGCTGTTCAACCTCAGCCTCTCCACAGGCTATGTGCCCATAGAATGGTGCACAGCAGCAGTTATTCCAGTCCACAAAGGAGGGGCCACAACTCACCCTGGTAACTATCGCCCCATAAGCCTGACTAGCCTGGTCTGCAAGGCTATGGAGCGCATCATCATGGAACTCATTAACAAAGACCTTGGGAACCTCCAAACACTTGACTCAACCCAGTTCAGCTTTTTAAGGGCAGATCATGCCTACTAAACATGGTTGACTTCTTTGAGACAGTCACCAAGGCTATAGACTAGGGAAGGTGGTTCACACAGCCTACCCTGACCTTGCCAAGGTGTTCGACACCATTCCTTACTCGAGTATTATAGAAAAACTCACCAGCCTGAACATAAACCCCTATGTCACAAGATGGGTTGCCAGCTAGCTTCCAGACAGAACTCACACGGTAAGAATAGCAGGCTCCAGGTCTGACTCTAAACCAGTCACAAGTGGTGTCCAGCAAGGCTCAGTCCTGGCACCCCTACTGTTTGGCATATACTTCTCAGAAGTACAGGCAAACATAGGAGGACTATGGCTAACCAAGTTCGCTGATGGTTGCAAACTGGGAGCTATAATTGACTCTCTGGCTGACATGGACATCCTCCAAAAAGGCGTTACTGAGATGGACACCTGGGTTCAAAGTCATGGCCTTAAGCTAAATGCCAAAAAATGCATAGTCATCCTGTTTGGGAAAAACAAAACACCCATGAATTACTACATAAGTGGCAGCCCCCTTAATATAGAAGAGGTAATAAGAGATTTGGGGACCCAGGTAGATAGCAATCTCTCCTTTGACAATCATATTGCCAAAGTAGTTAGAAAATCCTTCTATGTGGCCCATCTAATTACTAAAGGGTTCACATCTAGAAATAAAGAAGTTATAGTGCTCCTCTACTCGTCATTCATCAGACCCATCATAGAGTACAATGCTCCATTTGGGATGTACCTCACAAGACACTTCCAACAACAAGTAAGACCACAAAAGTATCTCACCAAGAGGATTACTGGCCTCAAACATATATCCTATGCAGTCCGACTGAAAAATCTCTGGCATATCGCTTACTCAGAGGTGATCTCTGCCTGACTTACAAAGCCATGTCCAACTCAGAATTGATGGACATGCTCCACCTAAACAAATCCAAGTCACTGCGAGCCACACACTCTAGTGAGCTAAACCTCACCACAACAATAAATAGAACATGCTGGAGGGATAGATTCCTGTCACAGAGACTCCCCATGTTTTGGAACAAAATTCCTAACTACATTAGGCAGAGCCCCTCACTAAAACTCTTCAAGAGAAACCTTGATGAGTGGATGGGTAACAGAAAATACACCCCTGGGATCACTTCATCGGCTTTGCTTGACAGAGGCTCAGTTAATTAATCAATAGGGTGGTGAAAGCTGACACACTCTGGCTAGGCTTATAAATGCCCTCGGGCAGAAAGTGTAGTACCTACCTATGAACCTATGAACCTATACTTGTGTTACAAATGTATTAGAATTGTATGTCAGGTGTATATCAACTGCTGGTACAGACATGTGTGTTGAAAAGGTTTTTGAAAAGTGCTTATAATGTAACCACAGCATGACCTACTGGAATAAAACAGAAATGTACATACAATAACTGTTTAAATGTATATATTTTAACAGGGGAAACTGGAATACAAAAGTTAACTTTCAAAACTTCAGAAAAATATCTAAAATTAAATTACTTTATGGCCGGGCCATAAAAAAGATGTTCCCCCATATTTAATAACTTCTGTGTAGGCATAGTGTAAAGCAGTGATGGCAAATCTTTTAGGCTCGATGTGCCAAAAATTTAGAAAATGCCTATCTTGACTCGGCTGGCATGCCACTCCCCCAAACAAAAGAGAAACAATTCTTTACATATTCATGTATTTAATTGGGCATCAAATAGTGCATCAAAAAATTACCCTACTTTTAATAGTAATTTTGAATTGAACTGAAAAAAATATGGAACATATCGCATTTAATTTGATTAATATCAATTAATGACTTTTTTGTTGCTGAGTTTTAATTGCAGGGTCTTATATTTCTTGTATTTTTGTTCATTCAGTTTCTTTGGTACCTCGCTTGTTGGTGAACCCTGGTGTGTCACCTTTGAAATGTGTATCATAGGCTCACCATCACTGGTGTACAGCCTACATGGAAGTTACCATGTCTGTGTACGTGATCCCCCCTCAGTAGCATACCATCAATATTAATGAAGGCACTTTGCTGAGGGAGAGATGTGGAACACGATTATTGAATCAGTGTAGGGAGTGTGTCACTAACTGTACCCACAGATGAATAACAAACCCCTTGCACTGTCCGAGTGCATGATATCAATGTATTTAATTTTTTTATAAGTTTACACAGTGTGTTGTGCAGCAATTGACATGTGCCAGACATCTAAAAATAGAAACCAAATGCATTTAATTTTTGATTCAATGGCCAAGTTTAAGCTTTGCTTAGCAGGTTTGTGTGGTGTGGTACAGTGCTTAGCAGTGCTTAAACATGGCTCAGAGGTATATGTAAAAGTATAGCAGCATTCCAGATATCCACATAGCCAAGTGGATGTAGTTATGGCCTTATGTGTAGTAGGTGTGGGGTTTGAATACATGGAAGGGAAAATAAACAATTATTTTTGCAATACAATGTATGCCAATTATTTTTAAATCATGATCTGCTGCACTCAGCTAAGCTTTGCTCAGCCTTCCTAATCCATGATAGCACTGCTTAAACAATCTCTGTTTAGGCATTGCTTGGCTGTACTTGGCATTGCTTTGCTGTGCTTAGTTGGTTTTCACACTGCTAAGCACTGCTAAGCATTGCCATTTTAAGCACTGCTCAGATCAGCTGCACTGGTTTGCACAGTGCCAAGTGATGTGCTGCATTTTCAAAAATTACCCAATGGTGCTAAGGGTGGAGAAAAGGGCTATATTAAGCCCAATAGGTGGGAATAAAGCATAATCCACTGGAGTTCTATCTCTGAAGGATACAGTGGCAGTCATTGGAGAGGGTTCACACTTTCAGGCACAGTGGTGGGGCATTGAGGAGTCCAGGGTCATGGTCAGACTCTTTGTGAAAAACCATGAAGACTGGCTCATGCAGAAAGGGTACTGGGGCTTGGAGTATAAAGCAGAGGCCTTGGACTGGCTGGCAAGGGACCTCAACAGGGCAACTGATAACCCCCACACAGGTGACCAGTGTCATCACCACCATGATGACCTGAAAAGATGGAAGGGGGCTGTGTTGGATGCCTGGGTCGAAGAATTCTGGGTGGGCAATGTTCCACATGTGTGTAAGCATGTTTACCTGTGTTTCACCAAAATTTAATCTTGAATGTCTGCAAAACTGGTATACATGATGGTATGTTTTTCTCCCAGCAGCTGCAGATGTGAGAGCTTGCAACTTTAAAGTGCATGCAGAGCGCCTGACCAGGTTGAGCCATGAGTGTGGTGAATACAGCTGTATTATGCTATCTATAGTCAAATAAGACAGAAAGAGAAGAGCATTAACCATTTATCTGCAAAACATTTGTAGTGCAATAACTGTGGAATTACAGCTGTATAATGCCAACTGTTATGCAAGAAATACTCAAAACTATTCCAGAAAATACATGAAGGTATCTGTAATAAACCGCCGTGCAATACTTGTGAAATCAGAGCTGATTTTTCAACTCAGCGACAATATATTGTGTACCCCTGCATTTTATTTAGTAATGTATAGGTTACCTAGTATCTCTGTCATGATTGCATTTCATGCATGTGGGTTCAACTGTCACCGCAGTGTACTATAACACAGTAGTATTAGTACCAGGTCATATTTTGTTTCCAGATGAGCTCTAGGTAAATATCAGTCAGTCAGATGTCAGTAGTGACTCAGTGGCTCAGTTTGTTAAATGCTGTGAATAAAGCACATCTTGCCACACATAGACCAGGGTTCAAATCCAGTGCTATATATTAAAAAACATTACTGAGTCAGATATGTTATGATGAAAGATATGCTCTCCACAGGGACTACTGGTAAATGGGTGAGGTAGCCCATATTATGTGTAAATAATTGTTTGGTCAGATGTTACAGACTGTAAAAATCATCACCACGAATGTGCTACTAATGCATAAAATAAAGGAAATATGTGCAATAATAGTAAAATATAATAAAATAAAAGAAATAAATAAAATGTGTAATCTTGGTATGGCTGTATGCCTGGAGTATCTTGTAAATGTTGCTGTAGTGAATAAATACATGTGATGCACATGTCCCCTGCAGGCACTGCTATTGGGTTCTATCCCCATGCTTGCCAGAAATATTAAAGTATCAGTCACGTATTGATTACAGATATCATTCTCTTCACAGGAACTGCAGGTAAATGGGTAAGATAGCTCATATCATTATG
Source organism: Protopterus annectens (assembly GCF_019279795.1). Lineage (NCBI taxonomy): Eukaryota > Metazoa > Chordata > Ceratodontiformes > Protopteridae > Protopterus > Protopterus annectens. The sequence continues at coordinate 888,428,317 of NC_056725.1, forward strand.
TAAATAATTGTTCAGATGTAACAGACTGTGAAAATCATTACTACCAATGTGCTATTATGTCATAAAAAAAGGAAATACTTGAAATAATAAAAAATATAATATAATAAAAGAAATTAATAAAATGTGTAATCTTGGTATGGCTGTATGCCTCGAGTATCTTGTAAAGGTTGCTGCAGTCAATTAATACATGTGACGCACATGTCCCCTGCAGTCATTGCTATTGGGTTCTATCCCCATGCTTGCCAGAAATATTACAGTATCAGTCACGTATTAATTACAGATATCATTCTCTCCATTGGAATGGTAGTTAAATGGGTGAGATAGCTCATATTATGTGTAAATAATTGTTTGTTCAGATGTCACAGACTGTTACAATCATTACCATAAATGTCCTATTAATGGATAAAATAATGGAAATATGTTCAATAATAATACAATATATTAACATAAAAGAAATAAAATGTGTAATATTGGTATGGGTGTATGCCTGGAGTGTCTTGTAAAGGTTGCTGCAGTGAATTGATGTGATGCATATGTCCCCTACTGTCAATACTATTGGATTCTATCCCCATGCCTGTCAAGCTAGGTATGATAGTTGTGTACTCTCAGTACTGTGCACATGCATGTCTCTTAAGTGTCACACTGTCAAAGAATGTAATTACTGTTGTGTAATCCCTGCATCACAGATGTATCATCAACATGATTCTATGTCAATAGCAAAGTAACAGTACTTCAGCCCACAGTACACCTTGGCAGTTATATAGGTCCACCTGATGTGCAAGTATTCTTTGTAGTCATGTACCTGTAGGTCTTACTGTTTAGCCCATAGTGACTCATCCAGATAGCTTGAGAAGTATGTAAGTGCTACAGCACCTATAGGGCACTTTTACACATACAGAAAGGACAGACCTGTAGAGTGGATAGCATTACTGTTGTCAAATATATAGCCCATGATGGTATCAATGAACTGTATTTCTCTCTCTCCCCATCTCTTATTTTCATATATTTATTATTATTATTATTATTATATATTGGTTATGGTTTACTATTAACATATGTTGTTCCATAAACTTTATTTTGGGACATGTGTTTTATTAATGTTATGTATTACTATGGTTACATATTAACATATCTTGTTGCATTACCTATTCTGTTGGTCTTATGCCATAACTGTTACTGGCATGCTGTTAATATTCTGACTATTCTGTTATTTATTGTTATGTTTCAGATAATATGCTTTGAAATGTAATGGGGTTATTTCCAATGTTCTGGCATGCTGTTATTACTAACAATAGTTTTGTACATAACTCACCTATATGTATTGCTTTACCTGCATAACTACAGGACATCAGGGTAAGCCAGTTCCTGCTGATCTGCCTACCTTACCTCAGCCGGCCATGGCACCAGGTCCCAGCATGTCTGAGATCCAAGCTGGAAGTGCCCCGTCCTCTGTGCCTGCATCACCTTTGGGTGGAACTGCTTCAGGGGATGGGGCCTATCCTTCCGGGAGCAGGGTTCAAGGGGGGCTGTCACCCAGGATCGACTACTGGCCATGGTGTGCAGGATTGTTCATAGGACCTATGAAAATCACTTGTGCTCAATTGAGGGCAGATTGGATAACCTGGTGGGTCCTGCTGCCCTCAGTGCCCAACCACTAGCACAGCCACCTTTGGGGCAGTGGAGGAGCAGTGCCGACTGACCATGGGTGGGGATCTCAGTCACACTGCTGCTGTTTGGATGCACATGCACCTCAGATTCCACAACACCCTCCCCATGCAAGGTGTTTACCCCCTCATGTGTCACACACTGACCCTGTTAGCTGTCTTGTCTGTCTTGTCTTGTCTGTTTGCAAATGCAACTTTTCTTACCCAACTTACCTCCCCACATTTACCTACATCCCTCCAGCAACATTCCGCTCTCTCCTTAAAAAAAAAATAAAATGGGGAACCTATCTCACAAAAAAATATCACCCCATACATAGCTCTCCATTTTGCACATGTGTCCACTGGGTACAACTAATTATTAAATTAATTAATTAATTAATTTACATTTGTTGACCGGGAGTGTCCGACTGGACATAGGTCCATTTCAGTGTAATATAGTTGGTAGAATATGTGGGGGGTGCATAGGGATGGTTCTTGAGTTGGTGGGAGGGGAGCTGAGTGAGGGTGAGACATGAGTGGTGGTGTGAGTAGTAGTACAGTGTTAGTGACTGAGTGGGGGAATGATGGTGGTTTGGTAGGAAGTAAGATATGCAAGGAGAGTGCATGCAGTGACCATAGGTAAGGTATGCTTGTACATGTTAGTTGAGGAGGTGTGATAGTAGTGGGAAGATGGAGGAGGTAGTGTTGGGTTAGCACTGTGGTTGGCTATTGGAAAGATGAGAGGGGGTTGTGAGTGTAATAAAGGTGGGACCACTGGGGGCGGGAGGTAATAGGGGGCAGGGTGGGGAGCGAAGTGGTAGAGACCCTGTTAGTTGCTCTTATGAGGGGGCTGGAAACAATCAGGTAACAGAGTTAACTGATAAATGAACATATGATAGTGGCAAGGGTGGTTGTAGTTTTAAAAATGGTGCCTGCCACAGGTAATATTTATTAACTTTGGGATTGTCTTAAGGTAATAAACAGGGAAGGGGGAGGGAAGAACAAGGGTGTGAGCAGGCATTTGTTTGTACTGCTACTAATGAGCCAAGGCAAAGACAAGTTTGTGTTTAAGAAGCAATCACAATTGACAAAGGACTGCTCTGAAACTGTAAGTCATTTCTTAACCATTTCTCAGGTGGAAAAACAGGATAACCTTGTATCAGTAGGCTACTTTGGTCTCAGTTTAAATTAAAAAACACACAGTATTGATCAGTTATGGATACTATTTGCTATTATTATAACACTTTAACAGAAGGGAATAAGAGAGAAAGTGGAAGATGTGTGTGTGTGTGTGGGGGGGGGGGGGGCTGCTTACAAGCCAAAACAGAGTGATCTCCAGGGGAAATGAATATTGGCTCAAACAGGTAGACGCATACTCAAAGTTAACTTTTGCTGTTTGCAGACAGTTCATACCCGGACTGCGCTTTTCTTATAAGAATGATAAAGGTGGTACCGAATTTGAATACTTAAGAGTGGTGTTAGGTTCAAAGTTAACTTTATCTGTTTGCAGACAGTTCAGACCCAAACTGTGCTTTTCTTATAAGAATGATAAAGGTGGTACCGCAGTTGAATACTTAAGAGTGGTGTTAGGTTGGAGAGACACTGAGCTCCTCATGGGGCCTGTAGCAGAGTGGATTGTAGTTTTAAAAATGGTGCCTGCCACAGGTAATAATAAAGATAATTGACACATTTATGTTGTCCTTACCCCTCTGTCTGGGTTGTGAGGCTCCAAATTCATGTACAAATTCTGTAAAAACTGAACATTTGTTGTTGTAGAAGAAATGGAAACCTATGGTCCTTTCCTATACCCTTTCTGCACAGTCTTACCTGCCTTTCAGTATGTTTTCCCCCTACTTGCCTCCATTTGACCACTGTCCTATCACCCACTTTTTTTTTCTTTTTTAATTTTTAGCGTGGGTTTGCATGGAGCGCCACTATGCGGCATTTTGCACATACCCACACAAACCTGCTTAACAGTGCCTTAATGTTCTTCTATGTTTCTCACAGTGTTAGGCACATCTGCAAAATAATCACCCCTGCCAAATCTCAAACGGAGGCCCCTTTCAACTACAGCATAGTGCATTAGCCTACTAGCCAACTTAGCTCTGAACTAAAACAGGTGTTTTCAGCAAAATGTACTAATTGCCACTGACAGACTGCAAGTACATATAATGGGAAAAATGGGAGTGTACCTGGGACTGTGATGCAAACATTACACCAGTACACATCCAGATACATAATAATGGATATACTTGAGGCCTGGGATAGCATGCATACCTGTCAACTGTACAGATTGTTGCAGAATGTCCAGTGATTTGCCCCCTATTTTTGACCCAGTTTTCATAAAATTGTATTTTTCTGGTAAAGTAGTGGCACGTCACTAAAGACTGAGGTTAGAAAATCACAACAAACATTTGAGTGTCACACTTCATACCCTTCAGAAAACACATGCTAATGCAAAACCTGCTATTCTATCAACATCCTAAGATTGTAAGAGCAATATGTAAAGATTGTCCCTATTTTTGGGCCTTTGTCCCACTTTTATTCATGGCTTTGTCCAGATTTCTTGTTCTAAGAGGTTGAGAGGTATGATAGCAGGTAATTATTCCCTTTTATCAGCAACATCTTAAAACACACCAGCTAATGCAGCAATGGCAAAGTACATGTGTACAGCTGGGACCTTGAAGCACAATAACTGCCTTTGAAAGCCATGCATGAATATATGGATGCTGACAATGTGTGCCACAGACTGTATGTATGTACATATAACTTGCAAATACATTTGTGATAACACTGACTCAGTAGATCAATCTGATAAATGCCTGCCATGTAGTATCTTTTGCCACCCACAGTCCTGGGTTGAAATTCAGTGTGTTGTACAGTTTACCTTCATGTGTGCATTTTGCACAAGGGAAAACAGCAGATGCCCGAAAGGACGTTTGCAAAGTTTGCAAACTTCGGACAAAAAAAGGTTTGAATGTGCAATGAGTGAATGCACAGTGACATTCACTTATTGCAGATTTGGCATTTTGGGGCGGGTTGCACTATAGTGGGGATCAGAAAATGGTCCCTTTCCCCACTGTAGTGTGATCTCGAAGTTAGAATATTAAAGTGGGGGGTGCAGGGGGGCTTGCCCCCCTGCTTTACACGTCATTACATTTTCTTTTTGACATTTATGTTCAAAAATCAGCAAATCTGCTTTTCGATTTGCTGATTTTTGAACATTGGAAACTGTTGCGGTTTTGATTTTCATTGTTACGATTTGCTCATATGAGCAATCGCACTAGTGTGTTTCGTCATTGTAAAGGTAAACTGTGTTGCACATCAATTACATTCTTGTGAACATAGCAAGTAATGACTGTGTCATGCAATTTTAACCCACACAGGTTGCTGCTACTGCATTAATTGCTACCCATGTTTGCAAGTCAAAGGCCTGTAGGTACGGACATACTGCATATATTTCTATAGCCAAACTATATGCTGCCTATTACTCTGTGATTGGCACTGTTACATAACAGATGTATCTTACTCACATGCCTCAATTGAACTGTAAAGGATACCCTTACCCTGGCACTGCTGTGATGACACAACTGTCACTGCTGCCTCAGTTACACATACAGCTTGCTGTCCTTCAAAGAGGTCACACTGTCCCCATATGTCCTAGGCTGCAACAGCAGCTGTAGCCTGGAACATACACATGTGTATGTTAAGTTAGCTGCTACAGACCTACCATACCTCACAACATCCTAGAAAAGTGATCCAGACACAACCATAAATAAAGGGTGGAGGGCAAAGGTTCAGCAACAGGGATATGTTTCACAGTTTGTCCCTACAAAGATGGTGAGCTGATAGAATAACAGCTACTGCATTAGCATGCATAGTCTGATGGGTATGACATCTCACATTCACGTCTCCCTCTCCTTACTGACTTCAACCCGCAATGCTTACCATTGAACTGCCAGATAATCACATTGTCATGGACAATGGCCAAATATATCATGTAAAACTGTGGACATACATCAGAAATCTCAACAGTGAATAGTATTTGTACCCACCCTCTGTGATGCTGTAGTCTCCACAGCTCACTAATGTCCATCTCAAAGTCTAAGAAAGGGGCCAAGGCCTACATGAAGGCCTTAAATATTCCACTGTGGTGCCATGTCATTGGCTAATGAAAGTGCAACCCAGCTATTTTGGATGCAATTAGCAAGTCTGAGTCACAGATTGGTACATTGCAATTACCTGTTCATGAGCATTCCATACAAAAGATGGGTCTATATTATAAGCACGAATGTTTACTTACCTGAATACCTAAACGCAGACACATATTCTGTGAACCACAAATACACCGAACTCCCTAAACTGCGAAATTCAAAAAGTCGAACCGTCATAGTTGTCCCACCCTACCACCTGCTACATGCTACCTACATAAACAAATGAAATAAACCACATACATACATTAACCAAAACCCTACTTCTAACCCTAAACTAAACCCTACTTCTAACCCTACACTAAATCTTACATATACCACCATGTATGCAGTTAACTTAACACACACCCTAACCCTAAGGTCCGTAACTATCGCACACTTAACCTTAAAAAGCTATACCCAAACTAAATAATCCACAGACATACACTTAACAAAACCCTATTTCTAACCCTACACTAAATCTAACATACATTACCATCTATGCACTTGCCCTAACCCACACCCTAACCCTAAGGTCCGTAACTATCACACACTTACCTTACGGAGCTATACTGCAGAAGGGCCAACCATAATGATTCAACGTTTTCTAATTTGCACTTCTGGATGATCGATGGTTTTGCAAATCGATGAAGAAGTGTCAGCTTTTAGGTATTCGGGTAAGTAAACATTTGTTCTTTTAATATAGACCCCAAAAGGCAATCAACTGCCTATGGGGAACAGGTGAGGTGTGTATGTTGCTTTATTCAGACACACTATGGTTTAGCAACCTGTTTACAGGGAATCTGGTCAAAAAAGAATTACTTCACTCTACCAGGTATGTAATACATGTGCCATTATAATGGGATGCAGATGGGAAGATGGAGGTGTGGGGAAAATAGATTACAACAGTAGGCCTGTAGAACATCTATGGCATTGACATGTTGCTGATACTCTGCTGTCCAACAGCTACAGGCATGCCTCTCAACTGTCCCTGCTTTGAATCAAATAACAGCTCTGGCCCTGTTACTCCCTCCTACAATGGCCAGCTCCTGTAGGATAGCTAGTGGATTATGAGTTAGACATATTGACACAAAGTAAGGGTGTATACAGCTGTAATATTTTACCATGTACTGTAATTCACCTCCACTCAGTCTGTCAATGTCACACAGAAATATTTCAGACATTGTAAAGGTGTCCCTGACTGTCCCTGATATACTCTGGCTAGGTCACTGTTTTGTTGACGTTCCTAACTCATTGCTTGAGAGCTATGCCTAACATACCTGTCAAGCTCTTACAGTAGGAATTCAGGACATAGCCATTATAAGTATGGGGGGGGGGTCACAGGCCCAAACTCAGTGACAGAGTATACATATTGGCCATACACAGTAAGATTATGAATAGACTAATGGAAATTACTGCAGCATAAGTGTTTTCTGAGGGGTCTGGAGTGTGACAGGCAGATTCTCTATAATCTGACAACAACCATCAATGATTGGCCAACTGTTTTCAGACATCCACATGTCTGTGCCCAAAAGGACAACTCCTATGAGACACACATTCACATTCTGCAAACATAGTGGAGAGGTATGATGCCTACAGGGAAGATATACTACAGCAGGTTTGCATTGCTGTCTGTCATTATGGCACACTGGTGTTGCTGGACTGTCCCCATATAGCTGTTGTAATAGCACACAGCTATTTGTCTGACAGTGGCTATATGACATAGTAGTGGGACTTTGCCCATAGGGGACACACTACAGTAGACTACAGTGATGAGTGTAGAGACATACAGTAAACTCTGTCACAAAACACTGAGACATAACCATTATTGCTACTATCTTGATGATAGCGATACATGTATTGTGTTAATAGACTTTGGGGTATGACGTATGAGGGAGTGGTGGATAGTGCAACCCATTTTGGTTGTGCAGGGTCTGTACATAGTGGATGTTGATGTACATGGTCCTGTGATGTGTTCCCCTCTTGTTGTCTTTCAGGAACAATGTCTCAAAGGAGGCATTCAACATTTACACCCACAGAAAATAATGTTATCTTGGATAGCCTCAGAATGCATCACCACATGCTGCTGTCCAGGAGTCATCAAAATCATGACCAACGTGCAGCACTGTGGGCTGATCTCATCATGGCAGTGAACCAAATTGGCCAACAGGACAGGACCTATGAGCAGGTTTGACACCGGGCAACAGATATGGTCAATGCTGCATGACAAAGAGCAGTTGCTGTGGTCAGTGACTGTGCTGCCACCAGTGGAAGGCCTGCAACAGTACAACCCCTCTTTGCCACAGAGGAATTCCTGATACATCTGGGATTAGCCATCAGCTCCCAGCCTTCCATCACCCCATAATCCTGGAAGTGGGTACCACAGCATCCACATCAGAGGAGAGTCCAGGTAAGCTTACTGTGTTCATCAGTGTAATACTGTATCAGTCACTGTGGCAGGCTCTGCATACCAGTACATGGGAGTCAGGTCTATCTGCATGGGGGGATGGTTTTAACACACAGCTGTGCATACATACTCAGAATGTCAGCAATGTAGGCAGTAGTGCATTAGCTACTGTACATGTGAATATGTGCACATATTACCTTGTAACAAGGCAACATGTGGTATTGCTGACAATACCTGCCCCTCACATTTTTATAGGTATGGCAGGTGTGGCCAGAGTCTGAGGTCCTGTGCCTTGTAAGTGTGCTACTTTTGTTTAGCAGATGGTATATACCCTAAGAATGTTAAGGACTGCCATGTTGTCCTAGGCACAACTGTTATGCTTAGCCAGAGTAGAATAGTTGTATGTTCCATGTTGGAGCAGTTAACTGAAGAGCATAGAATGGGTAATCACAGCTGTGTATTTGCAGGAACATTAACACAATCGCACTTAGTGTTAAGAAGGACTATGCAGCTTGCTATACAGGAGGCAATCACTCCAAGATGCCTCTTCACCCAATAGGGAGATAGTACATACCTGAGGCACTGATACTACAACTGGCATATTATGCTCAAGAAAGGTGCACAGGGTTTTAGTTGTAGGTGTATCACATACACTGTCATATTGCTTATCTCACAGGTGTATTGTACTGATAACATTAACTGGATGTAACTGCAGTGCATGTTATAAAGGGCCTGTCTTGCCTGTGTATGTTGTGTGTTTGTGTGTTATGTGTGGTATCAGAAATAAGATGTGGGATATGTAATTCAGGTGTGGCTCCTCACTTGTGTGTGTCTTTGTAGATTACCATACATAATGGTACAAGTAGTAATGCACTCATTTTGTCTTCCTCCTCACAAGTGAACATGGAGGTTGGCATCTGTCCCTCTCACAACCTGATGTCAGTGTCTCAATGGAATCTGATGGTAATGGTGGCCATAATAAGGTAGAGATGAAGTTGTTGATAGCTGAATCTGTCCCATGGGTTGACATCCCAACTTCGTCACCCATTGTCCCTGCAAAAAGTCAGTATGCCCACACATACCCAGTCCCCTGAGGCCACAGATATCAGACAGAGGTTGGTGACATAGAACAGGACAGTGTGGTAACTGGCAATAGTGAATGCAGACACTGGCCATAGCCAGAGATCTGGCGAGGTCCTACACAGGCAGATTTACAGGGGTGCTCGATAGAGGACTGCTGCCATCCACCACCTGTCACAGGTGTCACATCACGGGTTACTTGTCGCATATTTGGTCAGTCATGGAGGCACAGACACATTCCAAATGCAACACCAGATGGTTGCTTAGGATTATGGATGCAGCACAGTCTGACATTCATGACTGCCTCCACTGTATTGGTGATGCCATGGATCATTTCACTGATGTAGTGGACAGACAGTGGGGTGAGACATTGTCAGTCTTTCATGGGACAGTGTCTGTGCTGGAACAAGTAGGGCATCGGACACATGGACATAGGTCAGAAATACCATCGGCTTAAACCCCACATGGCTGTACACACTCATGCTCCCACAGTGGCAGTTCCTCCAGCACTACAGAAGGAAGTGTGCTGTCCATACCACAATGTGGCAGGTCATGGTCATGTGGTCCTTGGTGGTTTCATGGGGGACATGGTCCTAATAGACAGCAGTCACCATCAGCTACTAGCACTGTTTCTGACTGTGGGCATGGTGGTGCCAGTGCCACTCCTGGCAGAGCCAGTTCCCATGCTCAAGGCCAGAGATGGTGAACTATCCACTCTGCCTCATACAGTCCACAGCTGTCCAACATACATATGTGTAGGGCTAGCACTGGGCTTGGCTGTGTACATTCACACCCTCAAACATCGCTGTCACATGCTGGTCACCAACAGACATACATGGCACCTCTCCATGGCCCATCTAACCACACATCTTATTTGCCACAGCATAGGCCTCTGGCACCCCCACACCACACCCT
>NC_056725.1:888443551-888531051 GCF_019279795.1 Protopterus annectens
AAACATCTGGTACAGTTGTGATGCATGCCAGATATGGGAGTAGTGATAATTGCCAGGGATGCCAGCACACACATTCATGATAATGCCCTGGGCATTGCACATGACATAACAGTTGATGGAGTGATACCCCTTGTGGAGTGATGCCCCTTGTGGTTGACAAAGACACTACCCTCTTCAACAGGTGGTGCCTTGATGTGTACATGAGTGCAATCTATGGCTCCCAGTACCTCAGGGTAGTGTGATACATGATAGAAGAGATACATACTGATGGGCCTCTCCTCAGGGGTGCGGGGTAAATAAATGCTTACTGGCTTGTGTTAGCATGGCATCCCAGAACTGTTGAAGTACCCTGGATGCTGATGCCTGTGAGACCCCCATCATGTCCCCAGTTGTTCTTGGAAAAGTACCTGTAGTTAGTATCCTAAGGGTTACACATACTTTTGTTTCCACTGGGATGGATTCCCCTCTGTTGTCTCTGGATCTGAGTTGAGGTTGGCAGAGCTCGGTGAGTTCTTGTAGTATGTCCCTGTTTACCCTGCAGTGCTCTACAATCTCCAGCTCATGTAGCACCTGGAAGGTTACCCTGGGCTTGAACACTCTTCTCATTCTCAGTCTAGGCCTATTGTCAGCATCAGTATCAACACTGACCTCAGCATCTAGCACATACAGATGTAGCAGAGCTGCATCATCCCATAGCATTCTCTCAGTTAAAATTCCCAAGTTTGTACTCCAATGGTGCATAGTATGTGGATAAAATCAGATTGTAGGGTGTATGAATACTTTATATTGCTCTGCTGCAGATGCTATGAACTATGATGCATTCTACCTGCCAAGTACATCATTGAGGGGTTGGAATGGCCCAAGTTAGGTGGAACAAGGGTCATCAGTAATTTATATCTTATTGGCTTTCTCAGTCAATTTCTTTCTTTTTTCTTTTCTTTTTTGACAGGTTTCCTTGCTAAGCACTGTGGCATGGTGCACAAACCTGTGCCACAGGTATAAACAATGCTCAGTAATCAATAGACACATCCCCATGAACAGGCATGCTCAGCACAGAGGCACACCATGCAAATACACTCAAACCAGCTTAAACACACACCTCAAATCTAAACAAAGCTTAGCAGCACTGGACATACCCCCCTGCTCAGCTCAGTGGTGAGGTGAGCAAACAGGCACCGCTGAACTCCAATGTGCTTAAAGAAATAGAGACATACCACATTTTGATATCAGCTACCTCTTCTGTGGACACCAGCATGGTTCTGGGGCTACATGGATGTGATTTGCAGGAAAGGATACCCATATTTGCTATTCAGTAACCCCAGCTCATTTGCATACAGATCTGTGCATGCAGTCAGGACACTACACTATTCCAGGACCTGCCTCATTAGCAAACACAGACATCTACCATTGTACATACTCCATGCAAGGCTCTATAATCCATTATTGTCACATATTTTCTTTTTTCATTTTTACACTTTTAAATATTTTTATCTTTGCATAACAGCATGTTTCCGCACTGCTGCATGTCGCACAAACATAATATGGGTATTAAAAAATAATTATTTTAAATTATTTTCCATTACATTTTGGACACACAGGGCATAGTTGTCCACATATCTGTGTCTGCTTTACTATTTCTGATCTTCTAACTGGGCTTTTACAGCACCTGCTCACTTTTTAATTTCATGTACACACATTTTTTCAGTGTACACTTCGGACACCAACATGGGATCTCCACAACTGCCTATCTGCTTGTTGGATTGCTCTCATTTGCATTTAATTCACCTGCTTATGAGGTTATTTGCATGCCACAGACACTTCTGTGTTGGTATGCTCATGCACACCCCTCAGCACTTCAGCTCTGTATACTGACTTGCATGGCTGCTTACTTCCATGTAAGATCCATGCCACTATGCCTACATGGAAAATTAATCTGTGTAGGCTTTATTGAATTTCCCCTGTATTTTTCAGTTTCAGTGCAACAAAAGAAATAATGTCTGCACTAGAGAAGTTTTTTGTATTGCCTTGGAAGTGTTTTATTGTTTTATGAATTCCAGGATCTGCAAAGATCTGAGAAAAAGCCCTTGTGTATGTATATTCACAGGTGGATGCTAAATACTGCTAGTTTTTAGCAGTGGGGATTTTACCTGGGACAGAGTCAGAATCCAAGTAATGATGTAATTCTGCAAGCTATCCCAGCAGTAATATTTGAGATATTAATTTAAGAACTATCTGAGAAAGACTCTGCATTCTGTATTCTGTCTTGGACCTGAACAGAACATCTATTCACCACACATTTGCCTTGCTGCCCTAATTAAGTAAGTATACTAGGGTATAGTAATTCTCTTAGATATAGTCAGGAATATAGCAAAGCTTAGCTTATATATTTTCTTTATTTATTTGAGACTGTCATGCAATGTTGTTTTAAATATTTTCTGTGATTTTGAACTCTCAGGTTACTGCAAATATATTTAGTATTGTCTTGTTCTTTCATTATTTATTATTAAATCTATTTAAACCTTTCATTTTGGCTGATGTGTCAAGAGATATTTAATTTATGGGAGTACTTGCATATTTATTTGATGGCACTGTGGGCCACTCCTAATAGCTTTGATCTTGGTCAAACTACCATTTGTATTGATAGTAACATTACACAGTAAGATTAGACACCCTTTGTTAATTTGTTAAAGGCCTTAAAGTTGCTGATAAAGAGGTGGCTGATGGCAATATTAACTACCTTATAATCTGGGCAGAAGGGGGCATAGCTAGTAAACTTGTGCCAGCCTTACCCAGGTGTGTGTGTGTGTGTGTGTGTGTGTGTGTGTGTGTGTGTGTGTGTGTGTGTGTGTGTGTGTGTGTGTGTGTGTGTCTGTGTGTGTGTGTGTGTGTGTGTGTCTGCGTGTGTGAGTGTGCGTCTGTGTGTGTGCACCCGTGTGTGTGTGTGTGTGTGTGTGTGTGTGTGTGTGTGTGTGTGTGTGTGTGTGTGTGTGATTTTATGTGTGTAAAACAAATCTTCAAGTGTACATGTGCCAGATACTTGGGCAGGGACATGAAGCACTTGGACAGAGGGGGTGCTGGAGGTTTTGTCTTGGCAACTCAGCAGAAATCTCAACTCTATAACTATGCTAGTGGGGAGTCTTCTTGGGGATGTGGAGAAAGAGGGAAACTGAATGTGGACTCTGTGTGCTCTTAAGGGAAATTGCACTTGATGCAAAGAGAGCTGTATCTGGAAATACTGTGTGTGTACCTGTTATCCTCCCAATGTACACCCCCCACCGTTGCTAGTGGTGAGAATTGAGGTGCCTTGATTACTGGGCCAGTGGTGGGTCATCACACAGGTGATTCTGTCATACATATACTTTGAAGCAGTACACATGAAATTAAATTAAATTAAATGAAGCAATGCTGAATAGCCAGCAGTGGACATGCAGTAGGGCTGCAGTGAAAAAGAAATGCAGATGGTACAAATAAGTGCGCAAGACGATATGCTCACTGAATATAAATGCTAAAAATGCATTGATTAAATGCTAAAAATCCATTGATTAAAAAATAATTGCTAAAGTAAGGGAGTAAAGTAGTAATGTGCCACACACTAGAGTTGCTGCTTTGCTGATAGTAGTATTAGTGGACATTGAAAAGATATTGGCCAGTTCCAGTAACCTGTTGTAGTACCACAGCATGCACCAGCTTGTCATCCCTCTGGTCACATTAATGTTAAATGTATACATGATCCAGCCTATATAGATAACACAGCTCCTGAGATCATTGTTTTCATTTGCCTGATTCGATGTTGCCAGTAAAGGCAATGACAATACCTTGCTCTCTAATGTTTAGGAGAGAGCAGAAATTATATTTCAGTAACAGCATGTGTTGTTGACATCAGTAGACAGGAGAAAAGTGATGTGTCTCCAGAACACCATGATAATACCACCCTCCAAAAACTAGTCATACATCAGTCATCTCTGAGGCTGATGACATCCTGTTCCTTGGAAATGGCTGAAGATAGGAACCATCAAAAACACAGCACTCACATGGTCATTTGTTTATATTGCACAGTCTGGCCTTGACTGGTCACATAGTATCTATACCACTCCCTATTGGTCTATCATGATGCTTGATATAATAATTGATAATCTGTCCTTCAAGTGTGTTACATAAGCTTGTCTGAATGGGGTTGTGCATTAGGACAGAGCTTTAATGCTTTGTAAATTATAAACTCTTTTGAGCTTTAGTCATCTTGCAGTTAATTGCGCTTACTTGTTATTTGCAGGAAATGTGTGTTTGTGTGTGTGTGTGTGTGTGTGTGTGTGTGTGTGTGTGTGTGTGTGTGTGTGTGTGTGTGTGTGTGTTTGTGTGTGTGTGTTTGTGTGTGTGCCCTTTCATGAAGACAGTGGGATGGCAAAAGCCATTTACAGAATATGTAAGTCCAAACCTCTCCAATAAATCAGATGGCAGTAGTGAAAATTTTTCTTGGTGAAATGGCTATTGTAAAATTATAGTATATGAAAAACTCAAGCTCTTTCTTTCCTCTCATGGCACCAGGATGATGCAAAATCAACCATATTCAGGAAAACGGTGCTGCTAAACTCACTGTCATTGATCAGTTATGTGGTGGCACAGACAGTGCACCTCTCACTGAGATACAAGTTCCATCAAACAGCGTGAAATGATCATGTCCTACTGCTGTGGATCTCCTCCAGTTGTTCCAACCATGCTGAAAACCGTAAACATAGATGCCACTCTTCAGTAAAAACTAAGTCACCATACCTGATCCAAGATAAATGTGACTTCAGTGGAGAATCCCATACATATCAAAGACACACATGTAATCCACATGTACAGAGGGTGATAGGCAATCATGAATTCACTTGCAACAACAGCCATGTATGACCCAGCATATGTGCCACTTTAGCTGCAACTCTACAGCTTTGTTTGGAAGTACAAAGTTGTATAATACAAGCCCGCACTTTATGGTTTCTTAAATAAACTGTTACATATACTTCAGTAAGCTTAACAAATTATTTTACTTTCAGTATTATATCTGTTGCAAAAATCATACATTATTTTAACTGCTAAAATTGATCAGTCAGCTAAAAATACTTTAAAAAGATACACACACACACATACACACACACACACACACACACATTTTATATATATATATATATATATATATATATATATATATATATATATATGTGTGTCTGTGTGTGTGTGTGTGTGTGTGTGTGTGTGTGTGTGTGTTTGTGTGTGTGTGTGTGTAGGATTACTAAAGAGATACCCATTTGGGTTTATTACTTATATACTGGTTTACTGATTGTGTTTACTGATTACCAGTTTTACATCTATGTACTTGTACGTAACCTCTATTTATGTGATGACACCTGGCATACAAAAATGAGACTTCAAATATAATTCCAACACTCTTTTCTCCACCATGTTTTTGTAACTTAATAACTAAAGACAAAAACAAGAAAGTTTTATACATAATGATTGAACTATATTTTTATTTTTTGCTGAGAGCCAGCCCCCCTGACATTTGCTCTATGGAGGTATACACGCCAGTATATTCACAGCATAAAGATTCATCATGTTACTCAACTGCATGAATTTTAATGGAATGAGATTTGTTAGGGAAAAAATGCTAAAAAACACTGGACCCAACTTATATCTAAACCAACTCCTAAGTCACGAAACTTTGAGTTAAAGTGCAACCTCAAAAGATCACCATAAGTTGTTTTTGGCAATTACCAACCAAACTGCATTTGAACATACTGTCTCCAGCAGTTTGGCAAAATCTCAAATACTCTTGCACCTGCTGTAGAACCTTTACAGTGCAGACTATCTTAATAAAATGGAGGTTAAGGTATCACGGGAGCTTCCCTTACAAGTGTCATATTTCTAAATTTTGATTAATGTTTCTCTCTTTTGAAGTACAGAGTACAGTAATGATGGTTTGTAGAATTAAGTTGCTTCTGTTAACCAGGATAATCTGGCTAGACACTGTGTGAGACCCATTTTTGGAGGATATCTTGGGAAAAATGACCTGTATGAACAAGTTATGATAAAGACAGTAATAATTTTTTACATTGATAAATACACTGATAAAAGTATTGGCAGTGCCAAACATATTACAGTAAACAAGTAGTAACATATATTAACAGATTAATAAAGCAGATGCATATTGTCAATCACTACATAACATAATTGGTATTTATTGCCCAGTTCCAGATATGTAAATATGATCTTCTTTAAAAGAGAACATAATGAGTCAATATAATATCTGCCAGCTGCCAGAACAAGATATAGATGATTTATTCATATTTATTTTTTTTCTACTTTGTTTTGTTTATTTGCTCATACATAGTTAAATTAAATGTGTTTTATATTTAGTTATAATTATGCTTTAGTACAAAACTATGCATTTGAACACTGTGAAAATAGTTACCGATGACTGAAGTACACAGTAAAAAACTGCACAGTAAGAAAAATGTTTTAGGTGAACATGACAGACACGAGAAATAACTGAGGTAAAACTGAAAGAAAAAAGGAAAACATGATGAATAAGAAAAGTGCATATAGTTACACTAAGATGATTTCTACTAAACCGAGATATGACTGACTAAATTCATTGTTAGTAACAGTGATGGAAAAGGAAATATGCTATAATTATCGATAAAGATGAAAAGATGTAACTATGTTTGAGGTACAAGTGAAGATTTAAAATAATGTACAGGTCCACTGGCTGAACACATTATGGCTTATCATTCTGATCAGGTTTATTCATTGCATCTTACTGTACTAGAATGTGATTGTGGGACTACGAATGTCAGTTATGGATGAAAAAACAGTACTTGTGTCTTTAATACTAAAAGATCAGACAACTATGAGTTATTTTCCCATACAAGAAACTGGATTAATTTTCCATTGCGAACAGTGCATTGTAGCAAAAGAGGGAATACTGCATTCCTGAGTCTGGATCCAAATGGAGAGATGATAAAATCAGTGATCAAAGGAGGAATTTAATTGATCCTCAAGTCACGGTGATTACCATCACAAGGTAGACACTGTGTTTACAAAATCTCAAAAAGAAGACACAGCAGCTGAAATGCTAGACTAGAATACATTGTTGTAGGACTAGAGTACATCCACACCTTCACAGCACATGTGGGTGACAGCAATAACATTGACATGTGCAGTGTTCATATTGTTATAAACCACTGCTAGGCTAATGACCAACAGCCCATTCAAGCCCAGCCATTATTATTCCATTTAATCCAAATCACTATCTCTAGGTGAGGGAAAATAATAAGGGTGTGTACGTATTTATGTATGTGTTTGATTTTAATACAGACTGCCTCTGTCTATATGGGACATGGGTACCACCCTATGAGTGAATTAGCTATCACACATCCAGTGGTCTGGAGATGGCTTATAGAGGGTCATGGATGGGATCTGCTTCACATTGAGTATATGCATCTTTGAGATGATGACATCCTCTGTGTTCAACATAAAGGATTCAACAGCAGCATCACTGCAGAAGTCTAACTTAAACCACGTTAAAATGCACTTTATAGAGGATGACATCATCAGTGTATGCTGAGATGAAGATGTTCGGAGGAGTGTCTGACATAGGTGTGGACTCACATCCTGTGTTGTCTCTAGACTGATAGTTGATGGAAGACAACAGTAAGTAGACTTATGCTGACATGAACTGGCACACATGCAAATTGCTTGCTATGAGATTAGAACCCTTCTCTATCCAGTTACACAAGCTAGAGCATACAATACTTAATGCTAGCAGCACTGCAGAGTCTTACTTAAGCAATGTCAGAATGCTCTTTATAGAGAGTGATATCATCTGTTTATGCTGAGAAGAGGATGTCAGAAGGGCTGTTTAAAATTGCTATGGAGTCATGTAGTACTGTAAAGATGCTTCCTAAATGCTACTTGAGTGAGTGTAACAGTACCTGAATGTATGCTCATCTGACTATGCACACAATTACTCAGATATAAACATATGCACAAGTTGACTGCAGTGAGATTAGAACCCCTACCTATTTAGTTATACAAGCTAGGAAATACAGTATGTAATGCTAGCACCACCACAAATGTCTGAATTTACCCTTCTTATAATGCACTTTATAGAGGATGACAGCATCATAGTATTGCAGGTAACATATACTATTTTGAGACTTGGGTGCAAAGCCAGGATTTGTGACATGACTGTGTAATTGCAATTTGCAAAAGTACTTATACATGCATTCTGACAACCTAGGTCAAATAAGCTGTCATGAATGCATATTGTGGAAGTGAGACAGACATGTACCAGTTTTTCAAGATGTTGTGTAGATAACACACACACACAGACACACACAAACACAGACACACACACACACACACACACACACACACACACACACACACACACACACACACATGCACACTTGGGAAGCACCAGTTGTGCAATGATGGAGTTCTGTGTCTTCTTATTCGGATAAAGGTTTGTCAGCATTAATGCAAGTTCCTGACAATATAAATAGGATATGATCATGCATGACCAATGGCCACTATCACTATAAACCCATATCAAAACTAACAATCACTTAGGCTATGTAATTCTGGAGTCTGTTTGACAATGGACCAAGTACTGATACATTATTTGCAAGTGCATTGCTGCAGGGCATGCATAAAAATCAGAAAATATGTGTTCATTCAACCACACATGTCACTGCCCTTCTCCTGTGTTTATGAATGTATTCTCATATATTGGAGAATTACAGCCCAATAACCAGAGTTAGACATGCTATACACCTCTTCACAAAGCACACTGCAGAGAAGCTGATTTGCATGGATGATGCCAAAGCATTAGTGCATGTGTGTTTCAAATTACAGGCAACTTGGACTTGTGCAGTAGCAGTGTCCCCTGGTGCTCATTGCCAAACTGTGCTCAAATAAGAACATACAGCGACTGACATGACTGGAGTTAAATGCAAAACACATCTGCTTTTTGTTCATGTTTCATGTGTCAGGCTTGTAAGATATGTTATGGAAGAAATTGCTGTCAGCTAGTATGATGTGCATGCTGTACTCTATACTGGAAATGTTGGGGTAAAAGTTTTATTATATAAATAAGTGTTGGTCCTGCCTTCCCCATTTACATGACATTAAGCCCAGAACAAACATGGTTTTCTGCTTAAGGAAAACAGTGAAAAATTTAATGAGGTATGTCTTCCTTCATGCAAACATACTCAGCACACTGGACAGTACTAAGTGTGAACAATACACCCGCTGCATAGCTTTCTCTGTGGCACAGAGTGTAAGAGCAGTGAGCTCCTGGTCAGAGCCCCTATAAACCGAGGTTCAAATTCAGGTGATTTTTATTTATTTATTTTATTTTATTTATACAAATGGTGTCAGGATGTCATTAGCTAAGTACATGTGATCAAGACTTCAAATCTGACTATCAATGTCTACACTAAAGTATGTGTCTTTCCCAGATTGTATCAGTAGAGTCTACCTCAATAGACTTGTACAGTTAGTAGTTGTTTTGCAGGCCTCAGTGCAAATCACAAGTTAATTGTGTGTACAGCTATATGCTAACTATTTGTGTAGGGCCAAATATCCTGAAAAGTGTGTGCAGCATGCTTCTCTACAGTAAGAACAGTTTCCACATCATATTAGATGAACATTTCATTCATCATCCTCCTAAAGGTGCTACAGTATATTTTGGTTAGACAGAGGAGGTGATGACAGACAGAGGGCTGTACAGGATATAGGATGTATTGTCCTGGTACATTCATGAACATCCTAATGGTGTGTTGGTATGATGTGTCTTCTCAGTCATAATATGTCCTGCTCTGTAGCATGAATTGCATGAGATAAGGATAGAGGAGATATAGAGTGACAATAATTATTATATCCATATACATCAGTTTGAAAAAGATGTGGGACATCCAAAATGTAATGGTGCCATGTGGGAATTGTTTTTTTTTTTTACAGTTATATCGATTGTGGTCCAACTTACAGTTTATTTGATAGGCAGACATATCATACTTATGTAGGAAAAGGGTAGAGAGATGGACAGGCAACAGATACACAATAAACAGACCTCTTGAAACAGTCCTTATGATCATCCCCTACTGTTGGGTTATAAGCCTTGACAAGATACAAATGTACATTTATACATCTGATCATCATCTGAACATGAAACAAAGAGAATCCACTGGCAGATTCTGAAAACTTGCATACTACTGGAGCACAGATAACCTACTGATTTAAAGTAACATGTTGATATTATCCATTATCATAGGCATGACAGTACACAGAAACCAGGAAATGACCTTTGCATCCAGTAGCCTATTAGATACACACACATAAAGAGGGGTGTAAGAGAAAGGGTGAATACAAAGCAATGCCAAATTCCACACAAATGCAAAAGACAAAAAGTGAAGGCTTTTGTATGGGTCAGTTCTACCATCTGTGTTGTGTGTGTTTGTGATTATATTTGTTGATCAGATTAAATGCATGAAAATGGGATTGCTAGGAAAGTGGTGAGATGGGGAGGCAAGCACTGGGGAGAACAAAGGAGAAGCAATACAGGCATTTGCAGGAGGAGATTGGGACAGAACCATAGATATCTATTTTTATCACCACAGTAATATGCACAGGTAGACAAAATCTGATGAATCTAAACTGTCGCCACAACAAGGATTGGTTACAACAATGTAATGATGTTGTATTACCAATTGGACCAAAGTGAGTGTGTTGATAAGACACTTATGCAAAGGGAAAGCTATGTATGGGATATTTTTTTCCAAAAAGAGAATGTTGGGGCAGGGACCTAGGAATGTCAGGGTCAGGTTGGTGAGGTAGGTGAGGAAGTAGATGCAGACAAACAAGACATACAGGACAGAAACAAGGATGGTGATACACAAAAACGATTGGGGGGCACCATGATTGGAGATAGGTAAGGAACATCAGAGACACATGCCTGTCAAGCATGTGAACAGTGAGAATCTAGGCCTCAATCTCAGAACTGTTATCACTTTCCCCCTTCCTCAGTTATCTGAGATACTGCTTGATGAGGGATTCTTTTTTCGATTTTTAGTTGCACATTTTCCACTCGGCTGATGCAGAGACCATGGCTACTCTCTATTAGATCTTGCACCATCCCTGGCAACTCCTGGCAGGTGACATAATCACCACTTCTTCTAGTACTCCCAGAGGGTACCATTGCACCACCAGAAAGGGCAATTTTACCTGACAGGGGTGGACCAGGTAGGGCAGGGATTGTAGAGAGAGCACTTCTAGGTTGTGTCCAGAGGTGTTTGTTGTTGGTGTGGCAGCCAGTGGGGGGTTGGGAGGCCAAGTTGCAGCAGTTGACCCACTCCTCAGTGCTGAAATGAATTTGTTTTGTTGGTAGAAAGGTAAATAAAAAAAAAGAAGGGAGAGAGATAAGAGGTGGAGTGAGACAAAAAAGAAAATATATGATTAGAACAATGCTATGTCACATTTAATCTTAATTACAATAAGCAGTAATTTGTTATTATCCTTTCACACTCCCAAAATGATTGTAAATTGTTACAAGTGCTTGAACTATGCAAATCTTTCATAGTTGCTTTCAAAGGTACTACAGAGTAAGTTAATACTGTGGTATTAAAGCCAATACTGCTGCATTTCAACTGTAAAAATAATATTTTCTAAATGTGAATCTATTGGTTAGTTGTGGGTAATGAACCCGCAAAATCTGAATACACTTCTACACTAATACAACAACAAACAGCTACTGGAGAAAGCATGTATATTTGCTGTTCCAGTTAAGATATGCATAATGAAGTTGCTACTGATCTATAGAATTACAGTAATTAATACAATCTAGGTCAGTTGTACTGCAGACATACCCTTTTCCTCTCTGAATTTTCACACCCAGCTGTGCACTCTGAATTTGAAATCATCATTCCCATTTCCTGCCATGCCTGCAGAGGTCTTCCAACAACAGTAGCAATGGTTTCCTACCAAATTATGATCTCGCATTTTACGACTAGTACATACCTCTCAATTGTACAGATTTTTGCAGAATGCCCAGATTTTTGCCTCGTATTTTTGTTCTGTTTTTATAAAATGATGGTTTTCTGACAACTCACTCGCAAATATATTGAGGGTTGAAGTCAGAAAGCAATGATATACATTTGGGTTTCACACTTCACACCCTTCAGAAAATCCATGCTAATGCAAAACCTGTTATGTTATCTACTTTATAAGTTTATAAGACCAATATATAAAAAGTGTCCCTATTTTTGGGTCTTTGTACCCACATTATTTAAGGCTTTGTCTAGATTTCTTGCTCTAAGAGTTTGAGAGTTTTAGACCAATATGCAGACATGCACAACTATGCCAACAACAAACAGAAACATTGTCAAACAAAGAGTAACACAGTTTATGAAACAGTAATGATGATGTAAAACTTTGCAATGATCTTTGGGATGTATGATGCTATACCTGATCACTTTGTGCAATGATCAACATTTAAATGCTCCATGTCTTGGCTTTTAAGCCTTGAAAAGCTTTGGAGGTGTCATTGGGATCACTTGGTACATATTTTTTGGAACTTACATGCCGGTAAAAATAATTTATACAAGGTGGGACTCAAGCCTATAAAACAGAATGCATACATTTCCACACAGGTTCATAGGTTCATAGGTGTGTACTAGGCTAACGACCTCAAGGGCCTTTTTAAGCTTAGCCATGCATCCCAAGTCTCTGAGAAGTTCTGATACCCTTGAAAAGTGTAAGCAAGGGCTTGGGAGATGAACCATTTACAGGTTACCTGTGTACATTAGAGATATAGGTGCCAAACCAGGGATGAATTTCCAGTTTCCCATCCAGTTGTCCAAGTTGTACTTGAATTGGGTTATGGAGGAACTCTGCTTCACATGGATGGGGAGCATGTTCCATAGACGTGGTAGTCTCTGGGATACATACCTATCTCTCCAGCAGGATCTGTTTATATCACAGACAAGGTTTAAGTTTTTGGAGTGGATAATTCTGGTGCTGTTTGTTTTGTGGATATGCAAGAGCTCCATTGGAGTGGGGTCTGACAATGCCCTATATGCCAGGTATAGATCTACCCTCAAAAGCTTGTAAGAGACAGAATACAGGGATAGAGCCTTGAGACGGTCTGCATAGGATATTTTACTTACTCCCTGTACTCTTTTAGTGAGGAACCTCTGTCGATGTTCCAGTTGTTGGATATGCCTAGTTAGGTACATACCAAAGGGTGCATTTTGCTCAATGATAGGTCTGATGAATGTGGAATACAGTGGGACAGTGACTTCCTTGGACTTAAATGCCATATGTTTGTTTATAAGTTGAACAGCATAGAATGATTTCCTCACCACTGTAGACACATGATTGTCAAAGGCTAGATCACTATCTATGTGTGTCCCTAAGTCCCTGACTACTGGGTCAACTGTAAGGGGTGTGTTGTCAATATGATAGTCACCAGGAATAGATGACTTCCCAAAGGATACTATTATGCATTTCTTGGCATTTAGTTTTAGTCCATGGCTCTGACACCAGTTGTTTGTCTGTGGCACCCCCCTCCTGGGGAACATTTGTGTCAGCATGAGATTCAATGACAGCTCGTAATTTGCAATCATATTCAAATTTAGTCAGCCAGAGACCACTGACATTGGCCTTGACTTCTGAGAATTAAATGCCAAACAGTAGCAGTCTAAGGACTGATCCCTGAGGGACTCCACTTGTGAATGGCCTCTTTGTAGAGGTGGACTCCCCAGATCTAACTTTCTGGGTCCTGTCTGTGAGACAGTTGGTTATCCACCGGGTGACATATGGGTTTGGACCTAACCTCTTGAATTTGTCAACAATGCCCGAGTGAGGTATTATGTCAAATGCTTTGGCCAGGTCAAGGTAGGCAGTGTGAAAAATGTTGCCCTCATCCATTGCTTTGTTGACCTTCTCAAAGAAGTCTACCAGGCTGAGTAGGCATGATCTGTCCTTGAAAGGAATTTATTGATCTGTCCTTGACAAAACCAAACTAGGTTGGGACCAGTGTCTGGAGGTCTACTATATCTCTGTTGATCATCTCCATGATAATTCTTTCTATGGCTTTACATATAAGATTAGTGAGAATTATGGGTCTGTAGTTTCTGGGGTCTGTAGATGGCCCACCTTTGTGCAGAGGGATGACTGTTGCCTTTCTCCATTCATGGGGCATGAAACATATTTGGAGGCTATAGTTAAACAGTAATTCCAAAGGCCCTGATAGGTCATGTTTCATGCTATTTGTAAGGCATCCTGGGATATTTTCTGGGCCATTGATGCAGTGTTCTTGGTCTTAGAAAGAACATTACGGACCTGCTCCCTAGTGATAATGGGGAGTTATATTTGGTGATATTTCCTGAGGGAAGGTTGAGAGGGAGAGAGTGGTAAAGTTGGAGTTGAGTTTATCAGCCAGGAGGTTTGCTATGTCTTCTGGCTCAGTATAGGTGGCTCCACTTACAGTGATCTCTGCACACAACTGTATATTGCTTTTGAGGTTGTGGACACATATAAAGAATGCTTTGTGGTTTTGCTTGGCCTGGGAGGCAAAACTTACCTCACATTTGGTTTTGGTAGACTTTATTTTCTCTCTGAGTTGTTTGTTTAGTTTTATGAGAGTGCTTTTATTCTTCTGGGTGTTGCACCTCCTAATTTTTGCCATGATTTTCTTCCTCCTGTTATACAGCCTATTGGTTTTGTGATTCCAGTTAGTTCTGTATTTCTTCCTGGTGAGTACAGCTGCCTCTATGCAGCTATTAACATGCTTGTACAGGATTTCTGTCAACAGTTCTGCACAGGCAGCAGTGTTCTCAGGGTTTATGGGGGCTTGAAATTTTGCCAGGTTCTTACTTAATAGCAGGGAATTAGCTGTAGAATAGTTACTGAATATTCCAGGTTTAGCTAGGGATCCAGGTTTAATTTTTACTTCAAAGGAGACCATTTTGTGGTCTGACCTTACCAGGGAAGGCATTAGAGTAGGGGACGTGCAGCACTCTCCCATATTAGTGAGGACTATAACCAGTGTGTTTGCATCCCTAGTTGGTGTATTGACTATCTGGTCCAGGGAATTTTTGTTTACAAAATCCAGGAATCTCTGTGCATGTACATTCATATAGGATTCCCAGTTAATGGTGTGGTAATTAAAGTCACCCATGAATATGGTATTGGGTTGGATAGTTAGTGTTTCTAATAAGTTTAAATACATGGTATGGGTTTCCTGGGTCATGCAGAAGGACCTGTAGCTTGTAAGGAAGTAACACTGGATTTTGCCTATGGTGATTTGAATATGTAGCAGGTCAAGTGCATTGTCCTGTTTGACCAGCCTTGAAGTATATTTATCTTTGATGTAAATAGAGATACCTCCAACTTTAGTCTCTGCCTGTGAAGTACCTAGCCTAAATGTGTGGAAGGCATTATAACCTAGCACTGTTGGTATGCTCTCCACAACTTTAAACCATGTTTCAGTGACTGCACAGATGTCAGCATTCTCTAGGCTAAAGAGAGTTTCTAGGGAGTGGAGGTTTTTGTTTAGACTCCTAGCATTGAGGTGATCTTTCCTCATTGCCACAGAAGAAGTGTTTGTCAACCATGGTCATTAAAAATATACAGCTTAAAGAGTGACTGGTGCTGTACTTCAATTAGGCCTGGATGTGTATGATACTAAAAGGTCCTGGCTCATGCATTCTCATGTGTGATGCAGGACTAATGTCTGACAATATATTGGAAATGGATAGACTTGTATGACTTTAATAATAGAGTTCAGAGTTATGATACATACCTCACATTACATCCTGTTTTACAATTATAATTGGGTTATGGGAGGGGTGTAGATGATTGTCAGTAAACCACTGTATCCATCAGAGATATGTAACTGCATTTTTATTACATATCATCATTATCATGCGAAACCAGATACACACATAATCAACTGGGGTTCATATGTCAGTCATTAATGAGCTATGATACATACAAAAGTATGTTTATGCAAGCAGCAATGATACATTTCTGTTAATCAACCTACTATACATAGCTTTTGGTATTTATTATTACTTTTATAATAAAAGCTTTGAGAGCAATGACACTGTGGCACCTTACTAAAATGTTGAGTCTGCTGCATTTGAACCCTTGCTCATCTGTGTTCTGACCATGAACTCACTGCATTTACACCTTGTGCCACAAGGAAAGCTAGTGTATTTTCTCCAGTTTGTCCAGAGTACTAATTATTGACTTATTGACACTGAGCCTATTTGCACAGAGGAAGGTGCACCCAATTAAATGTTTCACTTTTTTCCTTAAGTAGTGTACTGCGTTTGTGCTGAGGCAGGCAATGTGGAAATGGTCAAGGCAGTAACAAGTGCATATTATTAGCACAAGTACTCATTATGACCCCCCCTCACTAAAAATAACTACTGTGGGACTCATCCTGCATTAGTTGCAGGAAGATGTTATTTTGCAAAGAAGGCATGACTTTCTGTTTAGTGTAACTCTAACATCCATCAAAAGATCCACAGCATAAAAATAGATCCTCCCCATCTCCCCTACACAGTAGCTTTCTGAGGAACTTAAGATGGTGTGTATGTGGTTAGAATCATAAAGACATACCACAAAATGCAGTTAAAATGAAAATCTTTTCAGACATCCTAGGCCTTATATAGGAAGACCAATAACAATAGTAATTTTGTGAACTTTAATTGTACTTTGACTTAGGAATGGGGTCCATTCCCATCATGGTATTAGACATCCAAAGATTTGGAGAAATTAAAAAAAGGGAAGACCTGTTATAGAGGGATTCAAATCTATATGGATTATGTAGGGATCATACTAATAAAATTATGTAGATGGTAAACGCCTAATAGTGACCATGGTCATCACAGCACAATCTGTAGAAATTTAAGCACAATCTGTAAAAATCAGTTTTACAGACTGTAATAGACTTTGTTGACATGGACTGTCCATATGTATCACCTTGTTAAGTTTGATGTTTATATTGCCATTCAGGCTGTCAGACTGCAATGTTTATAACATTTCTATGTGCTTGTTAATTCACTGACTAGAAAACGTTATAAAGTTCTGCTTAGACACAGTGCTGCCTTTGTATGCATCTATTAATTTATTAATAAAAGCAAGACATAAAAATAGAAAAGAAGAAAAACTAAACATTTTTATGCCATGTGATTGATTACTATATATGGACCTATTTGGCTGTCACTGCAGCAGCCATCTGGACACTTTCACTATTAAAATATAATAAATGAACAGAAACAATTCCAAGAAATGTTATGTGAAGTATTAACAGTATGAAAGGCTATGATTACAAAGATAGACAGAAAACCTTAAATATAGATACTGGCAGAAGTTCCTGACAATGGCCTTCACAGCCTTTAAAAATTAATGACTCTATAGAGTTAAAATATGGATCATGAGACAGAGCTGAAAAAGATGGGCTTGTGAATTCATAAATCATGTAGCATATAGCCATTGGGCCAACAATTATCTACATGCAATCTAAACATTAGACTGATTCAGAGAGGAGAATTACCCTAAGGTAGGATCGCATGCACACACATACACACACATATTTATATATATATATATATATATATATATATATATATATATATATATATATATATATATATTTACTACTCCAGTTCTGAAGTCAGGAACAGAACTGAAAGTAGTGTTAACACTGATTTTCAATGTGGTATGCCCCCTTGGAAGGCAAAGGAGTAACACACAAGGAACCTTTCAGTTGCTTCAAAGAAATAGGATGGAATGTCACTGATCTCATTTAAAATTCTCCCAGCTTTTACAGCAGTAGTACTATGATATTTTTCCATTAAAAGATGGTCTATGAGGCTATACTGTTTGCTCACTTCCTTCTTTTAGCAACAAAAAGGCACCCCTGGCTTATTGATATTCTCTCTTGCTTCTTTAAAGATTAGTGCCGATTCCTTATTTTTTTTTTATTCGGATCGCTATGCACACCCCACACCTCATCCCAGACTTTGAAATTATGTACCTTTAGAAGGTTTTCTTTAGCTGTATTCAGTTACACAATTTTATTAGTTTGTTTTTCATTTGTTTGTCACATATAACAAATATAAGAATCCCCAAATTATGTAACATTGCTTTATCTGCTTTACTTTTTATCTTTCCGTGGCTTCACCACTGTAGCAAAGCAGTGTACATATGCTTACTATTTTGACCTTAGTGTGCAAGTGGATACAATAACATACACTTTATACTGCACCCTACTCTACAGATATGGCAACAGACAATTCATGAAAGATTCTGTCTCATTTACTATGCAAGCAGAATAAGGCTGATTTGCATATTATTACAATTACAAACATTGGTTGATGTGTTGGATACCACTGGTGTGATTTCATGGAAAACAAAGAATCTAGTTACACTGCTAAGTTCATGTCTGAGGCACGCTGGGCAGCCATGATTCTGATAAAGTGGTACTGAATTAAAGTATTGAAGAAAGCAGTACTGAATTAGTGTAGCCAGTACACAAAGGCACTGAATTAATTTCTTGTAGACAGCATTACTGAATTATTATGTTGAATGCAGTATAAATAGGTATTGAATTCACTTGCTGCTGGCAGTATTCAGAAGTATGGAATTAATGTGTTGTTGGTAATACAGACAGTTACTGAACTATTGTGTTGTAGGCATTTTACAGAGGCGCCAAATAAATGTCTTGTAGCTAGAGTTGCTGAATAAATGTGCTTTCATTGGTATGCTAACAAGCTAGACCACATAAGTGCTTTTGTTTCCCATCACAACCCAGAGATTCAATCAATCACAGAATATTGGGTAAAAAAAGACTCCCCTAACTTCCAGCATTTTCTATAAATATATCAATATGCCAGACCAACCAAATGATCAGGTGGAAGCTCTCTAATTTTGTACAGAAAGAAACTAAACCCAAAATTCATTGAATGAGGAAATTTCTTCTCAGACCCAAGTCCTAACTGGATTCACCTAAATTTCTAAGTCAGAAAGCCATTACTGATCACTGCAGCCTCTATACCACACCCTGCTTTTTAGATAAATTCAAATCACTCATCACTAACATCCTTAATAACTGTCCTAAAAATAATAACATAATCATTCCAGGCGACTTCAGTCTTAATTACACCGTCCTGCTTTCATCTGACATGGGTACTTTCCTAGCAGATACAGGTCTCCTTCAACTCATAAAAGAACCAACAAAACCAAACTTATGGTCCTCTAAACACTCCTCGCTGACCCCGATTATTACAAACATACCAGACTCCTTCTTCAGAATAAACATTCTACCACCGTCACTAAGTGACCACTGCCCAACCAGCTTTATAATTGACAACCATCATATAAAACTAACACCAATATTAAAAGCCTTCAGAAACCAAAGTAGCACAACTATAGGCCAACTCAGAACCTTTCTCACAGCCCACAGCTGGAACTGTATACTCTTTTTACATGACCCTAATATAGAAACCATAAGCCTAAGCAACATTCTACTTCAGCTGCAAGACAAATTCTTCCCACTTATCCGCAAGCTTTATAAACCCACCAAAAGTGAATGGCTATTCACTGAAATCAAACACCTTTTAACTCTAAGGGACAAAGCATGGCAGAAATGGAAACAGAACCCCACAGCTGATGAATGCATCTCCTTTATCTTCTTGCAGGACCCCAGCCAAGAAGTCCATCAGTGGGCACAAAGCAAATCTTCAAACAGGGAAACAAATTACTCTATTACATTCCCCCAAACATGTTTTGAAAGAAGTTAAACAACTTAAAGGGTGAAAATCACCTCAAGATACCATGTCTACAAACAGCATTCAGTGCGGTACAGCAAAACCTTCTCCAGAAGATTTCCTTAAAGAATTTAGCAGTCTCCCATCTATAAACTCCATGCCTTCCACAGATCACATAGTGCCCACTCTAACACCATTCATCCCCCTCTTCCACGTCAAATGCATATGCCCCAAAGAATTGTCTATTATATCCCAAAGAAGTGTTGATTCTACTTGAAAATATTTCCACTGACACCTTTCCAAGGATCTGACAACATAAAGTTCTGGTTCACTGGAAAGAGCATCTCTATCTTCCTATCACCCACATATATAATCTATGTCTCACACAAAACATAATTCCACAGATTTAGAAAACTGCCCTAATTAAACCATTCCCAAAGCAAACCAACTCAAAATATACCTCTCATTTCCATCCAATATCCATCCTCTCAATTCCAGACAAACCTCTTGAAAAGTTAGTTTATTGCCAACTCTCCCTCTATATCCAGCTGTACCACCTGCTGTCTGCCAAACAACATGCATTCTGGTCTGAACAAAGTACTATGACAGCACTTAGGTCCATAACTGATGACATCCTGCTAAACTCAGATAGTGGCCTCCTTACACGTGCTGTATTTACAGACCTGACAAAGGCACGTGACCTCACTGACCACTATCTTCTTCATAATAAACTAAAAAAAAAAAAAACTTAAAACGCAATAAAAAGTTTAACAATCTCTCAATCAAAATCTGTACCTATTATCAAAACAAATCAACACAAGACACTCAGGATCTCTACTGCACTTTTTTCTTTTCTACTTACTGAAACTTCTGACCTCACTGGCCCTTCTATGTCCCTATATGTTATGAAGACATTGTGATCTGTTCACTCCTAGAACAACTAGAACAACATTCAATGCCAACTTTACTCAGACTTACATGAGCTTCATCAAACTCATAAACCATATTAAACTCCTCCTCAAACCAAGACCAAAACTATACTTCTCCAAAGAAAGAAAATTTCACCAAGTACCTGAATCTTTAACTGCCTTTGACCTGACCACACACACAACCAAGCCATACCCAGCGTACAATACCTGGAAACTTCATCAGTTCATCTAAACTTCATTCCCACCAAACAAAAAAAAAGTCAAACAAAACAAACTCCCTTCTCTTTGGAGCCAAAAATATCTCACCTTTTTTACCAACCAGCCAGAGCAGCCATTGTCAAATGAGCTCTCTCTAAACTTGAATATGGGTTCCCAATTTTTGTCTCTGAACCCCCCCCCCACCAAAAAAAAAAAAAAAAAAAAAAAAACATTGCAGCACTCCAGGCTAACTATTTACAAATTCACCTTTCTGTGAGCATTACTGTATCAACCTAGAAAAAGCCAATGACTACCCATAAAAAAAAAATCTAACCTAATTTTAGGATCTTGACTCTACAAACTGCTACAAAAGTACACATTTACTCCCTTTGCAGACTTAAAGAAAAAAAGACTCTTCATACAACATGAAACACTACTCACAAGCTCCTCCAATTCTCATTACTCCTAGAGCCAATCTCCACGGCACTGCACATGCTTTCTCCTCTCAGGCACCTACTCATTGACAAGCTTTCCCCATCGACATTAAGGAAATCAACACTTATTCCAAATTTAGAATGCAACTTATAAAGTATTTCTTCATCCAAGCCAAATGTTCCTGCTTCAACACATGACAGATCACCTAACCTACCTCCAATCCGAGTCTCTTCTCATCTCTCAAGATTCAATGAAGATTGACCTACTTTAAAAACGAATAGATATGCTGTACATTATATTTTGCTTGATTGGACATTATGCTGTTCTTGTTCACTGGAATGTATATACAAAGTTTTTGCTATGTATTTTTTGCTATTCTGTTATTGCCGAATTTCTGTAGTTTTTTGTTTGAGAAAGATTTTGTATTTCTCCCAGGCTGAGCCTGAAATTGGTCAGTTTTGATCAGTGCACACCCCCATTAAACAAATATAAATACAATAAATAAAACAAATGCTGAGGTACTGAATTAATATACTGCTGGCAGTAAGCAGAGGTACTGAATATGCTGTAATTAGTATGTAGTGATAATTAATGTTTATTGGGCAGTACTATACACAGGGAGACCACAAACTAAATAAATTACTGTGTTAAAAGCAGCAATACTGAATTAATCTGTTGATGACAATACAGCGAGGTATTAAATTAATGTGCTACAAGCAGTAATTGGAAGTATAGAATTATTGTGATGTAAGTAATATACAGTAGCACTGAATTAATGTGCTGTGGATCTTGTTTCCTGTAGCACCCCTGAAAGAAAGGTGGAATAAAAGCATACTAAACTCTTAGGAGCTAAAGTTACCAAAGAACATGTCAATGAGGAAAGAACTCACTGAGAAAAGAAATTGGAATACTAATCCTGATACAAGAATTTAAAATAAGTACTTAGGCAGAGGGCATGTCTCCATGTCACACAGTAACTAAACACTGCATTCTTTAAATATTTATAGTCAGCCTGCAGACATAGTGTTGCTATCTCAGTGTGCTTATTTCTCTAGTCTGGTTCTTGGCTAAGGTGCCTTCTGTATGGAGTCTGCATAAATTTTTGATAAGTACTCCAGTTTCCTTCTGCATCCTGAACACATTGATGGTTAGCATGGGTCTCTAAATTGCAGTAGGTAAGGATGCAGTGCATGAATACAGATGTGCTGTAATGAACTGGCATGTTGTCCAGCACTGGTTTCTCAGTTCTCTGCCCACTTAATGCTAGGCTAGAGCTCTGCCTCCCCAGCGATGCTGAGTAGGATAAAGTATGCACTGGAAAATTAATAAAGGCATGAAATACTGGTTCTTAAAAGCAACAGTCCTGGACCATTAATCTGTCAAATGAAGTTGGGGAAAATGTGTTAACAAAAGCACTTGTGGATGTATACACACACACACACACACACACACACACACACACACACACACACACACACACACACACACACACACACACACACACACATGCACACACATGCACATGCACACACACACACACACACACACACACACACACACACACACACACACACACACACACACACACACACACACACACACACACACACACACACACACACACACACACACACACACACACACACACACACACACACACACACACACACACACACACACACACACACACTCTCTCTCTCTCTTTCTCTCTGAAGAGAAATATAAGTATTTTGATATAATCTGGTAGAAAAAGCTTGAAAATACTATTATAAAACTACAATGCCCTATATCCAATAGTAGATCCTGTTTAAGTATCCTAGTTTTCTTCAAAACAAATAATCAGACTAAGATAACTATGAAAAGACGTTCTATAAACTTCATTAAATCAAACATAAGAAGTGCTCAGGATAAATTTGAAACATATTTAGCTTTAGCTAATGTAAGAACACAAATGCTTTTTCTAGATGTCAAAAATTAAATAATGCAAGGAGGTACTAGGAACATGAGTCAGCTGGAAAGGCTGTTCCATCCAAATACATTCTCCTCGATATGCACTTGTGAAAAATATTATAATAAATTAACAACACTTAACTGTTCAGTGATACTATACAGCAACATTTGATCTGATTCACTCATTCCTTCATGTTTTAAGTCTTCCTTTGAAATGAATACTGAATAACTTCATTAAACGTGAAAACGTTTTAAAAGGGATATAGTTTCATCTCCCTAAAAGCATAGCGTAAGGACTAGCATTACTTCTTTCTGTAGTAATTATTTTCCCAGTAGAGAAAGGACTGGACATCAGTAATTAGACAATTCTCAATGTAATACATCTGCTACAAGAAACAAAATGTATTTATGTATTTGACATTTGTTTACTGGGAAAGTCTGACTGGGCCAGAGAGTGCCCATTTTCAGTGGATGCACAGGGGGAAAAGCTCCACAATCGCAATATTTCAAAAATCAAGTACAGATATTTTAAATCACAAAGTATCATGTTACATTACAAAACCTCAAGTATAAATATTTTAACTCATAAAGTATCATATTACATTACAAAACATAAGACTGAAAAAATGTTGCAATGAGAAAAGCATAGACCGTATGTTTCATAGTAGAGTGCATTGAAAAACAGTAACATGTGTTGAAGAGAATTTGTGAAGAAACATTCAATAGTCATATTATTTGTTACATACATTCTGCTTCTTCTTCTTCTTCTTTCAGCTGCTCCTGTCAGGGGTTTCCACAGCAGATAAACTGTTTCCATTTCTTCCTGTCCTCTGCATTTTTCTCTGTCACACCAACCACCTGCATGTCCTCTCTCACCACATCCATAAACCTTATCTTAGGCTTTCCTCTTTTCCTGTTACCTAGCAGCTTCATCCTTAGCATCTTTTTCCCAATACACTCTGCATCCCTCCTCAAAACATGTCCAAACCAATGTAATCTTGCCTCTCTGGCTTTGTCTCCAAACCTTCCAACCTGGGCTGACCCTCTAATATACTTATTCCTAATCCTGTCCATCCTCGTCATACCCAGTGCAAATCTTGACATCTTCAACTCTGCCACATCAAGCTCTGACTCCTGCCTTTTTGTCGATGTCACTGTCTCCAACCCATATAACATAGCTGGTCTCACTACCCTCTTGTAGACCTTCCCTTTCACTCTTACTGATACTCATCTGTCACAAATCAATCCTGACACTCTTCTCCACCCACTCCATCCTGCCTGTACTCTCTTCTTCACCTCTCTTCCACCCTCACCATTACTCTGAACTGTTGATCCCAAGTATTTAAACTCATCCACCTTCGCCACCTCTACTCCCTGCATCCTCACCATTTCTCTATCCTCCCTCTCATTCACACACATATATTCTGTCTTAGTCCTGCTGACCTTCATTCCTCTTCTCTCTACAGCATATCTCCACCTCTCCAGGGTCTCCTCTACTTGTTCCCTACTCTCACTACAGATCATAATGTCATCTGCAAACATCATAGTCCACAGGGACTCCTGTCTGATCTCGTCTGTCAACCTGTCCATCACCATTACAAATAAGAAAGGGCTCAGAGCTGATCCTTGATGTAATCCCACCTCCACCTTAAACGCATCCATCACTCCCACCGCAGACCTCACCGCTGTCACACTACCCTCATACATATCCTGTACCACTCTTACATACTTCTTTGACACTCCTGACTTCCTCATACAATACCACAACTCCTCTCTAGGCACCCTGTCATATGCTTACTCTAAATCTACAAAGACACAATGCAACTCCTTCTGACCTTCTCTGTACTTCTCCATCGACACTCTCAAAGCAAACATTGCATCTGTAGTGCTCATTCCTGGCATAAAACCATACTGCTGATCACTAATCATCACCTCCCTTTCTTAACCTAGCTTCCACTACTCTTTCCCATAACTTCATGTTGTGACTCATCAATTTAATCCCTCTGTAGTTACTACAGCTCTGCACATCACCCTTATTCTTAAAAATCGGTACCAAAACACTTTTTCTCCATTCCTCAGGCATCCTCTCACTTTCCAAAATTTCATTAAACAATCTAGTTAAAAACTCCACTGCCATTTCACCTAAAGACCTCCATGCTTCCACAGGTATGTCATCTGGACCAACAGCCTTTCCGTTCTTCATCCTCTTCATAGCTATCCTTACATCCTCTTTGCTAATCCACTGCACTTCATGATTCACTATGCGCACATCATCCAACCTTCTCTCCCTCTCATTCTCTTCATTTATCAACCCCTCAAAGTACTCTTTCCATCTGCTCAACACACTCTCCTCACTTGTGAGTACGTTTCCCTCATTATCCTTTATCACCCTTACCTGCTGCACATCTTTACTAGCTCGGTCCTTCTGTCTAGCCAATCGGTACAGGTCCTTTTCTCCCTCCTTAGTGTCCAACCTTTTATACAACTCATCATATGCCTTATCCTTAGCCTTCGCCACCTCTCTCTTTACCATGCACCTCATCTCCTTGTACTCTTGTCTACTTTCTTCATCTCTCTGACAATCCCACTTCTTCTTCGCCAACCTCTTTCCCTATATACTCTTCTGTACTTCTTCATTCCACCACCAGGTCTCCTTGTCCTCCTTCCTCTTTCCAGATGTCACACCAAGCACCTTTCTAGCCATCTCTCTTACTAGCTCTGCAGTAGTTACTCAGCTATTCAGTAACTCTTCACTGCCACCCAGTGCCTGTCTTAACTCTTCCCTGAACATCACCTCACAATTACCTTTTTTTCAATTTCCACCATTTGATCCTTGGTGCTGCCCTCACACTCATCCTCCTCTTCTTGATCACCAATGTCATCCTACAAACCACCATCCTATGCTGCCTAACTACACTTTCCCCTGCCACCACTTTACAGTCTCCAATCTCGTTCAGACTGGCTCTTCTACATAAAATATAATCCACCTGTGTGCATCTTCCTCCACTCTTGTATGTCACCCTATGCTTCTCCCCCCTGTTAAAGTAAGCATTCAACACAGCCATGTCCATCCTTTTCGCAAAATCCACTACCATCTGAACTTCTGCATTCCTTTGCTTAACACCATACCTACCCATCACTTCTTCATCCCCTCTGTTCCCTTCAACAAAATGCCCATTGAAATCTGCTCCAATCACAAGTCTCTCACCCTTGGGTACAGTCATCACCACTTCATCGAACTCTCTCCAAAATGTTTCTTTCTCATCTATCGCACAGCCAACTTGTGGAGCATATGCACTAACAACATTCATCATTACACCAACAATTTCCAACTTCATAAACATCACTCTATCTGACACTCTTTTCACCTCCAAAATACTCTTAGCATACTGTTCCTTCAGGATAATGCCTACGCCATTTCTCCTCCCATCCACACCATGATAAAATAATTCGAACCCACCTCCGATACACCTAGCCTTGCTCCCCTTCCATCTGGTCTCTTGCACACACAATATACCAACCTTCATTCGGTCCATCATATCAGCTAGCTCTCTCCCTATACCAGTCATACTGCCAACATTCAAAGTTCCGACCCTCATTATCACAGTTCTAGCCTTTACCTGCCTTTGGCCATGCCTTATGCCTCTTCTCCTCCTTCGACCAACAGTAGCCCAATTTCTGTCAGCACCCTGTTGGCCAACAGTACTGCTGGCGGTCGTTGTTAACCCGGGCCTCGACCGATCCAGTATGTATATGTGTACTTTTGTCTGCATGTATGATTTGGCAAAATTTTATGCTGAATGCCCTTCCTGATGCAACCCTTCCCATTTATCCAGGCTTGGGACCATCACAAAGAAATGCACTGGCTTGTGTATCCCCAGTGGCTGGGTTATTAGTATGTGATAAATGTGACCTGAGACAATTCTAATAAGATATTTAAAGTTATATCAGAGATTATATGATTAAAGAAAGTGAGGTGAAATTGAATGATGTCTTAGTATGAGGCAGGTGTTCATATTATAGTTATAGAAGGAAGAAGGACAGAGAGAAGGAGATTATAAGTAGAGTGCAGGGGAGAGTGTCTTCAGGTAGGTTAGGAGAATAGGGAGGACAGAAAAGGGCTGTAGAGCTGAATTAAATAAGGTAAAGTAGTAGGGAAAACAAAAAGGAGGGGAGCATGAGTCTGAAGAGAGTTGTGAAGTATGATCTAGTTTGAAGGGGGTGAATGAAGTATATTATGTTCAGTCAGGATTGGCACAGGAACGGATCCAAGATTTTGTAAGGTATTCTTGTATGGAGCATTTAAATGTGGGTAGGTTAAAAATAGTTCTGGTGGTTAGAGATAAGGAGTTCCATGTGTTGCTACTGAGTACTAGTATAGGCTTTGTCCAGGGGGTTATTTGATTGATTTATAGTGACAAGTTGTTTGTCTTCTGATCTAAGAGTTCTTTTTTGGAAAATATATGTTGAGTAAAGTGGAAAGAGCTGGACAGGCTAATGGTTTCTGTATGATTTTATATATTGTTATAAGTTGAATGTAGGAGAGGTAGAGGGGCAGTTACAGCCAGCTAAGGGTATGCAGAGCTTTACAGTGGTGGGTAAAGGAGAATGAATTAGTAGCAAACTTGGCAATTCTGTTGTAGCAGCATTCAAATTTGTTTTTTAAGGAGTATTCTAAATTTGTTAAAATTGGTGCACCCTAGATTAGAGAGGGCAGAAGGAAGGTTTTGGCTAGAATAATTTTTGTAGGTGTGGTCAGAAAATGTTTGTTTCTGTACACCATATCTAGTTTTTGATGGGTTTTCTTAATATTGCTTTGGATCTGGAGGTCAAATTTAAGATGATCATCTCTTATGACTCCTAATAGTTTGGAATGGTGGACTAATTAAATTTTTAGTAGCGTTTGCCAAAACGATTTTGAAAGATGTTTTCTTAGGAGTGTGAGTTTTTGGGGTAAAGAGGAGGAGTTTTGTTTTTTGGGCATTGAGTAGGAGTTGTGCTGTGGTAAGACAGATTTCAATGGGGATGAGAGCTTGTTGAGTGATTTCTTGGAGGTGAGTTACGGTGTTTCAAGAGCAGATGATAGTAGAGTCATCTACATATTGAAACAAGGTGACTTCACAAGAAAGAAAAAGTAGTTTATTGATAAAAAATATTGAATAGTAGAGAGGCAAGGATGGATCCTTTTGGGACTCCTGTGGAAGTGGGAAGGTATGCAGAGATGGATCCTTGCCATTATACAGCTTGCTGCCTGTTGGCAAGGTAGCTAGAGAACCATTGCATAGATGGAGATGCTAGACCCATGGTGAAAAATTGATTGAGGCGTTTACTGTGAGAAACCATAGCAGAGGATTTTGCTAGATCTAGAAAAACTGCAGATGCAAGTGTATTAGAGCTACAAGCTCTAAAATGTGATAAAATGAATATGACGCAAGTACTGAGGAATCCCCTTAACTCACAAACATATTGCAAGAAAGCATGCATTCTGCAAGAAATATGTAACATAATAGGTAGGCACATATGTGTAAAGACCCCACATTTCTAAGATTCAGTTAGCCTGATCGTGGTAATAGATGGTCAAGTACTGAGGGTCAGGTAACAACAGTGACTTTCAGGAGGGTGTGAATATCATGCCAGTTATTATAAAAAACAAACAAAAAAAAACAAAACAAAAGAACACATCTGTGGGTTGTGCATTAAAGGAAAACCTAACAGATTATTTTTTTTAATCCTTTGGAAAGGATGATGCACTATGACTCCAAAGTGGGTGGTACCTTCCAACTACCTTGTATGATATGAATAAAAAAGCAGATTGCAAAACTCAGTCTTACAGTTTTAAAGCATAGTGATTGCTGATGTGAGGAGATGCCTCATTTACACTCCTGTTATTTATATATATGAACCCCAACATCACTTTAAGTTGGGGACATATTCTGAAATTCTGCATTTTTAGAATTAGCATATATTCTCTGCTCCACTCAAACTTAGATGTTTGATATGTAGACCATCACAGTCATGGCCTAAGGCATTCAATAGGTTCATATTCCCCTGTCCTTTATTTTCTGGATGCAGGAGTTAACTCACACTTGATTCCTTCTGTTGTACAGTGCACCTGAAGGACTTACTTATCACTTAATTTTAGATAAGACTGGATATTTTTCTCCTAGAGATAAAATAGCGTCTTTGGATTTTTTTTTTTTTTTGTGATATAGTTCTATGCAGCTGAGATGCACTATGGTAGAACAAAAAGTTCAGGATTCATTGTATGCAAAACAGTCAAGAACAACAACGAGTCTTTCAGTATAACAGATTATTAGAAAATATTAAATGCAACAATTGGTTGTATGTGCAGATCACATATGAAATGAATATTGACAGTGGTGTGGTCACACAGTCATTCAGTAAGACGTATATTTCAACTTAATTAGTGAAGTAGTATGGTCACATAATTGTACAGCACCCCACCATTTTAGGACTGGACACTTGTTACTCAATATTACCCAAGTTCTACTAATAGAATTGCAGTGGCATGGCTTTACAGCTCTGCAATGTCTCATACAATTGCTAGTTCAAGTCTGTTTGAAACATACAACATTTATGTGATACTCTCAGATTCCACTAACCTGAAGACAT
The DNA here is from genome assembly GCF_019279795.1 of Protopterus annectens. Lineage (NCBI taxonomy): Eukaryota > Metazoa > Chordata > Ceratodontiformes > Protopteridae > Protopterus > Protopterus annectens. The sequence goes on from NC_056725.1 coordinate 888,473,514, forward strand.
AGGATCTTATTGACATCAGCGGAGGCATTTTTTTTATTTAACTGATGGACTAATATGTGAACTGACTTAGAAAGCATCATGGAAACATTGCTTACTATGTTAAGTATGAATATATTACATGCAGAGTACTCTGAAGCATTGCCCTACCTCATCTCATTAAAGTCACTATTATTATGAATGCCTTTATAATTCGTCAAGTTGGGCATGCTCATTTATTGATTCTTGTGCCCTCTGGCGAGGTGAAGACACTAGGGTCCCCCCTGGGGATTATCTTTAGTCTACTCCATGGTCAAGATTTCCTCTTGAACAACACCCTGCGGGTCTTCTGCCTCCATAACCCGGATTTTTTGTTCCACAGCATCATTTTTTGGGGTGATGAATCTATCCCTCCAACAGTGTCTATTAAGTCACCGTGTCAGGGTTTTTTCTGGCTCCTTGTGGCTCTGAGAGGATGAGATTTTTTGAGATGAGCTTGTCTTCATAAAATCTGGGTTTGACATGGCCTTGTATGTCAGGCACAGGCACCCTCTGAAAAAGCGGTAAGCAGCTTCTCCAGCAACTTTGGGAGTTAAGACACCTTTTTTGTAAGACTATTTTTATTCCCCGAGTCCTTTTTGTGTACTCACATATGGCCTCTCCAGCTGGAGTGTGTGGGGTCATATAGGACTCGAATTGATCTCATTGCAATGATGAAGGTCTGATTCATGACCTATGTATGAGAGTATGAATGTTATGATAACATGTGATGGGGTTCAAAGGCCATGATAAAATCTGAGATGTGAGATGAGTCACAATGAGTGTATACTTCCAAGATCTGATGTGTATCCTCCTGAATTCTTGGGTGGTGATAACTTCTTCTGTCCAGAGGCCATGAGGGTAACCTTTGTTATCCATTAAGGGTACTCTCCTTTTTTTGGAAATCATGTCTGACATGGCATTTCATATGACTTTAGTTTATGGGCCTTCTACTTAGTTATCGTGTTCTTTCTTCCCTCTGATTGTATTTCTGCATTGTTTGCAGTTTCATCGCTAAAGTCCAGTTATCTTTTCTGCCTGCCTTCTGCCATAGCTCCATAACCCTGAAAAGTTTGGAGAGGCTTCAGCCAAACAAGATCTTGAAACAGGACTGAGCCCTGCCAGTTTGTGTGGGGCTTGGACTGTCTGACAGTTTGACTCTGAACTCTGTGGGCAGGGTGTCTGACTGGGCTTATCAATGATCAGTTTGTAATTGAGTTAGATCTGGGTAATGTAAAGGCTTTATTAATGTGATGAGTTTATCATTGATGCGAGGTGGGGTGTTGTATCCAAAAATTGCTGCTTGTATCTTTACTCAATCCCTGTGGAGTGGGTAAATCAAAGTTTGCTCTGAAAGTCAACAAAGTTTCAAAGGAGTACAGGAGCTGCTGACCATTTGCCTTGCGATTAAACTTAATGTCTGCAAAAGTGAGAGGCTTAATTCCTTTCTTTATGAGATGATCTGGTCCCTGGCATGGCTTTGCAGAACTATGCATTGTAATGGAATATCCATTATCCAGGGGTGATGCCTTTCTGCCTGTGGGACCTGTGTACCTGCCTGTGACACAATTTCTGTGTCACTCCTGTAGTGCGTGATTAAGCAGACACCCCTAACTGGCGTGGGGTTTAATTCCTCATTGAGTTCTCCTGGATTAAACAGCCGGGGACACACCTTGAGATCTACTGTGGGATGTGGAGGATGCAATGTTAACCTATGGGGGGGAGAGCAGTTAGAGATGTTTGGGTTTGGTATGTTTATATATAGATATAAAGTTTTGCGTTTGAATCTTGCACAGCCAGTAATCATCAGTAAGTTTGGAAGCATTAATCTTTCTGATGTTTTGATAATCTTGTTTCTCATTTAATTTTTTAACTAATTTATCTTTTAATCTTGGTTTCTAAAGAATGCCTTTTTCTTGTTTTTAGGAGTCCTTAGCTATTTTTTCTGTCTATGCTTTCTTTAATTTTTTAAACTTTTAGCTTTTAACTTTTAGTGATAGCTTTGTCTTACCTTTTAAGCTTTTTCTTCTACCTTAGTAGAGCTGTCTATCTTGTTGTAGATTTTGCTTTTGTTGTGGGTCTGTTTTATGCTTGGGGTCCTTGCAGGGTTGGGCTTGGGTGTACCTGACTGATTTTAAGATATTATTAGCTGGTGGTAGAAGGCATTTGTAAGTGTCCAAGGGCAGTTTGGTAATGTTCTACCGGGAGAGAGAACTGAAGCTTCGAGTTACGGCCTTTTTTTAAGAAGCTCTGGTTCGAGAATTTCAGGACTTCGGTCTTTTATTTCTTCGGGATGGCGAGAGGATTGAGGGGGGCGGGATTTTTACAGATTGCGAGATGAGTTGTTGGGATCCATTCTGGTGGAGACATTGTGCTCCTATTGGTGAGGGTGACTCTTGTGTTGATTTTCTCTTCTTGTGGGGATGGTGGGAACTTTTGGGCTAGGTTGTTGTTGGTGGTTTAGTTTTGAATTCAGGAGTGTTTGGTGAAGTGTGGAGTTCCTAGTGTTGATAGTCTATATATTAGTGCCCTGGTATGATGGTGTTCAGAGATACATTTATTCTTTCCAGTGTTTTCAGGAAGGCCATGTGAGGTTCCTGAGTTTAGAAGTTTCTACAAATTGCAGAGAGGTGGTTGCATTGCAGTCTTGTGGTTGGTTATGCTGCCGATGCATTGATGCGATGCATTGTGCGTTGCCAATTGGTATGAGGGTTGAATATGGATAATGGATCCCTGCTTCCTCTTTATATTGTCTTTTTGGGGGGCGGGGGATGATGCGCATGATGAGAAAAAAAGGTGCCTTGCTGAGGGTCTCTCGGAGCCAGCAACAGGTTTCTGTCACAGCACAGACGCCGATGTTCTCCATAGACTGAGGAGGCCTGGTGCATGCATCTTTGGGTGTTTCTGGTGAGCAGCATTACCCATAGTTTTAGTTTTTTTTTTTTTTTTTTAGGTGTTGGTGGTAGAATTAAATTTGAGCTTGAAAAAAACCTAAGGTTTTGGTGTAAGAATTACCACAAAAAAGGAATCCCTGGGTGAGCAGCCAGCAGCTCCTTCTGCAAGCAGCCAGTGCTGCAAGTCAGCAGATCCCACAGACAGACAGACCTTTTGAATGACACCAGACACCAGAGTTTAAGCCAATTCTTAAATCTTATCTCTGTATTGGGGCATTATTCTTGGTGAAGGTAGGATACTGCGCCTGGTCAGGGTCGGTCATGCTTGTGCAGCTACATCATGGTGCTTACTCTCTTCTCTTCTTCATGTAGTCAGAGGAGATCAGCTCAGGCTTTTTGCACCACAGCGGACAATGATTGAGTTGTTTGAATGACCTGCTGTTGAGAGATACCTGAGTGCATGCATTATGCGCAGCTTACTGACCGACAGGCAGCTTAACACTGTAACCTACTGGGCACTCAGTTGTGTCTGACTTCTGTCTGGTGACTGGTGGTCACCAATGGCTAGTGTGTCTGTGGTGTTGTTTGGCTGTTGGCCTGTGACTGGGCTGTGACTGACTATGTCTGTGTGGTGCTTGTTGTGTTGTGTGTGTGGTGTTCTGGGTGGTGGTTGTTTGGGTGTCTGCTTTGTTGGCCTCTGCTTTTAGATAGATTTTGATCAGAGCCTCTTGTTTCTTTGTGTGTATGTGTTGATTTGATTTGGATATGTGTATTATATATGAGACTGGGTCTATAGTGTGTGTGGTTACCTTTAACAGACTTTGAGTGAAATAGTAACATATGCTAGAAGTGTAAATATTATACTTCAAGCTAAAATAGTAAATTGTGTTTCAATCCTTTTTCTTCCTCTTGTTCTAATATTTGTGTTTTTCTGCCTGTCTCCAACACTTTAAATTATTGATTATATATCTTATTTAAGTGTCTGCAGCACTGAAAATAAATTACTATGCATCTTGCCAAAATGTTTTTTAACTTAGCTGTGTAAAATGGATCTTTTCTTTTTTTTGCCTGGCCTCTGTTGAAAATTGGCTCATATGTCACAGGCAGACTTTCCTGGTAAACAAATGCTAATACTTAAATACAATGCACAATGTAAATGACACACTGAACATTGCTATGGCAGTGCTTTTGCAAAGCGCTGTTCCATGCCACACAAACATTTGTTTGCATTCTCTCTTAAGCTCATATGAGAATCATACAAGGGGAGGATAATAACTCATAAATATGTTAGCAGATATGGTTTGCTCGTATAGAGACATGAACACATATGCCAGAATTTGCATGAAGGTCTGAAAAAAATAATGCAATTGCAGCAGCCATATAGCAGTATCTCAGGCTGGTGAATTCAAGCAGTCTCCCCTCATATGATACAAGTGCCTAAACATCAGGCTGCACTTATATAATGCATAATAACCCCTGTGGGCAATATGAATAAATAAATCAGCTGTCAACTCATCATCATAGAGTTGGGGGGAATCATCACATAGACACATTTTCCTTTTTCTCTTTTATTTATTTATTTATTTATTTATTTATACTTTATCAACTGAGCAAAGCTTAGCATTGCACCTCAGTGACTGGCAGTAGTCACTAACAGTGAACTATATTTCATGTCACAAGGCAAAAACTCAGAAATACAATTTGTAATGTCATCAGGAGTGCAAGTGAGACTGGTGCCAGAGTACTGCTACACTGGACAATTCTGAGGAAAGAAAATCCACCTGCTGGTTATCGTTCTGTGTGGCTCAAGGTGTTAATATACTAAGTCTGGCGCAATAGCATAGGTAGTACTGGAATAAAATACAGACTACTAATAGTTTTACTGAGGGATTCAGAAAGAGATTATAATGAATTGAACAATTCCACTCTGTGTAATGAATGCTAAATATATTACATGTATTCTGTGCAAATTGGTGTTAAGCATAGAAATGATCATATTTAATTGAAATAACAGTTTCATGCATAGAATGATAAAATACTTAGTAGTTATTGGAAAGGATCACTGTTACACAGCTTTATCTGTGGCTCAACATATACACATGCATGACAACTACAATAATGCAGGATTTGATTTTCATAATTTCAAAGTACTATTCAGAGTGACAACAGATGCTTTGTTATTGGAAACTCAGCTATTATTTTTTTAAGTTTTTATTTGATTCTACACATTGTCGCCTCACGGTAAGACTCTATCCGGTTCGATTCTCAGCTAAAGCGTCTTCTGCGTGGAGACATGCATGAATGGGCATACCTTTGTTGAAGGTTGTGCATCAGGGCTGATAACTCGGCATGTAAAAATCAACTACCAGTCATTAGTGGACCGGAGTTCCGCTGTGGTGACCCCCAACCGGGAAAAGCCGAAAGACTCAACATTTGATTCTACATATCCCAACAATAATTCAGGAATTTGTGACAAAATAAAACAAAACTATATACAAAAGTCCATAACAAGGATTATATAGAAAACACTATTATTACTTTTCTAATGCAGCATTAAATTTCTGCCAGGCTATATATTGATGAGTTACGTTTTTAGTTCTCATTTTTATGGTCAATAATTAATTTTTGCAAACAGATTTGGCTAGACAAATAAATTCAATAGTAAAGGAGAGACTAATTTTAAATTTACAGTTTTTAGTTATAACTTTCCTTGAAATAGCTAAGACAGACCAAAGAAAAGTTATTTGTGATACTTGAAAAACATTTGGGATTGGGGCATTGAACAAAATCAAGGAATCTGTAATAGTACAATTATCTGACCACAATGCTTGGCTAAAGCTTCTAAAATCAGTCCAGAAAGATGATACTATGTCATTGTATCTCCAGAATTTTATTTTTTTTTTCTGATATATATATATATATATATATATATATATATATATATATATATATATATATATATAGATAGATAGAAAGATATATAATAGCAATTTTGTGGAGTGTTAGAAAATCTCTATGTAAACATTTCCATGTATAATCTTCCAGTATAGAAAGGACATTGATTTTCCTGCACATTTTAAGGATATTTTCTTACTTTTCTCAGAAAATTATTCTTTATTTTTGTTGAGTAATTGCAATATGACAATTCAGGGGGAATAAGTTGAATTCTAATAATATTATATATGATTGACAAGTATGACTTACCTTTAGATGGATTATTATTTATAACAGAAAAGAAGTGTAGGATTTTTGGAAAAGTTGTAGTTTGTATGTCTAATGCTATTTTAATTTTGTCTTGAATATATTCCTTACATGTTTGTATATCTAACCAACTACTATTTTCTAGAATGTATCTAGCAATCAGATAATGAGATGAATGTATTTTGTTCCCATTCAAAAATCAATGCCAAAAAATTTAATTACTATTCTTTAAGTCAAACATTTTCCTTGTATATTAAAAGATATTAAGCAAACATTTGTGAATGTTATAGGAAATAATATTATTAGTAGATCTCTAATTAGATTATTTGAATTCATAAATCTTTTGAATATTACTAGAACTTGATTTGTGAAAGGGTAGAGAGGAAACATTTTTTTTCATATAATATATAGTCTTTTAACCCCTCCCCCCAAAAAAAGTGTTGATGTCCAAATTTGTATAAGTTTCAATGACAGATTTATTATCTATTAGTGTATTTTCATGTATTGATTTCTGAGTCTATATCAGTTTGTCAAACACTTAATTGAGCAAATCACTAATTACAGTACCCTATTCAGCAAAAGCTCAATTAAGCGATAGAATGTTTCAGTGAAAAATTGCCTAGGGAAAGGACGTTGTTGGCCATTATTGGGGATTTGCCCATTTCTCCATTGTAGTGCAATCTAAAATTGGTATATATGGTTGGGGTGGGCAGCAAAGCTCCCACATTGAGGCTGTGTGGGGTGAAGCCACTCCCTTTGCAGGGTTTTAAATGTTGTTGTATTTGTTTCAGTCATTAGCTGGCCTACTAGCCCCCCCCCTTAGGAAATATTTGGCTGGATTGGTAGTTTCCTTAATTGAACTTTCACTGATTTGAGTTTGATGATAAGCAAATCACTCAATTAAGCTTTTGATGAAGCAATATAGACCTTGATTTCCAACAGGAATTATAAGAGAAACTAAGACAGTGGAGTGTTACTTTAATAATTACAGATTTAGATATAAGACAAGTTTGGGGAAACCAATGCCTCTCTCCTCCCAACTTTTGATGTGCCAGTAAAGGTATACATCAGGATTTTAGTAAAATAGAGATTTTTTTAAAACTTTTTTAGAAGGGGGAAGAATTAATGACTGGATAAAGAATAATATTTTGGAAAGATTATCATTTTGATCCATTTAAATCTATTCTCAAATGTGAAAAATAATTTATTTGGAAAGTATATCATTTTGATCCATTTAAATCTATCATCAAATGTGAAAATAATTTATTTGGAAAGATTATAATTTTGATCCATTTAAATCTATCCTCAAATGTGAAAAATAATTTATTACAATTGACTGTTAATTTGGATATTGTATCAATTATGTTTTGGTAGTTAACTAAAATTGATTATTTTATTAATAGTCTCAATAGTAATTCCTATGCATTTTAAGTATAAATTGTCCCAGACAATTTTTTGTAAGGGCTTAACTTAGTGGTTATCTCTTTGTTTATATGCAAGGTTTTTGTTTTTATTGTGATTAAATTTCAGAACTGAAATCATTTCAAAATAGCCCATAGAGCTAACTATATGATCCAACAAGATATTACCAATAGTGAACAGAATGTCAATTAGCAAAAAGTTGAATTTTACGAGAACATTTTTCTTATTTATTTTAAAACCTTTAAAGTTCATGTTAGAACTTATATAGTTAGCAAACAGCTCTATAATAAGTGTGAATAGCAAGCGGGATAAGTCATCTCTGTCTGGTACCTTTTAAGACATCAAAGGGACTAGATATATAGGAGCCTATTTTGACACAAGAAATTGAGTTATGAAATCAGTAGAAAAGTTATATTTATTTAGTACTCATAACAAGCATGACCAATTCACAGAATCAAAAGCTTTATCAATATCTCAGCTTATTATGGATACCTTTTTTATTTTTGTTTGCCATATCAAAGAAAAGAGTCTTATATTATCTTGAACTTTCCTGTTAACTATAAACTCAGTCACATCTTTATTTACTAAACCAATGAGCATTTTATTTAATCTTTTTGCTAATATAGACATGAAAATCTTGTAGTGTACATGTAAAAGTGATATAGGTCTATAAGAAGAACATAGAGTAGGGTCCTTATCTGATTTTAAAATGGGTGTAATAAGAGAATATCTCCATGATGGGGGAATATTAGATGTACTCTTAATTTCTTCAAAAACAGTTAATAACATTTTTAAAATATTATCAGGTAAACGTTTATATAGATCAGGAATTATTCCATCCATGCCTGGTGCTTTATTACTTTTAAGATTTTTAATTTGGTCTTTTATTTATTTATTTACATTTGTTGACCGGGAGTGTCTGACTGGACATAGGTCCATTTTCAACGGAGACCCAGGGAGAAAAGCTCCATAGTTAAAATAAACAGACAGTAGTTACATTGGATTACATAGCGATTAACAATTTAACATAGCAATTACTTGCAACATATTTACAGATGAAGAACATAGTACATCAGTAGACAACTAGAATCCTTATCTGTGAAGTACATAACAGACATTAACAAATGTTACAATAAGAAGTTTCTGCTGTATAATAAGTACTAGGCTTATGAGCATCTGAGCTTGCTATAATCAAGGTAGTTAGTGGAGTGGAAAGAAAGGTAGTGGTTGGATGGGGTGGGTGATATTAGAGTGGGAGTTGCAAGGGCATAGCCAGCATGTTTTTAGGTGCACTTTTAGTAAAGTTTTGAAGTGGGTGCATGATGGTATGGAGGTAATTGTGGGTGGAAGGGAGTTCCATAATTTGGCTATGGTGCAAGAGAATGGTGCTTCACCAGCAGAGTTATTGGCTTTAGTGATCTGCAAGTGATTTTTGTTGCTGGATCTTAGAGGCCTGGTGGTGCGATAGGGTTGGAGTATATTCTGGAGGGATGGGACATTTAGTGGATGGTTTACTAGTTTGTGGGAGAGTGAGAGTTGATATCACTGAAGGAGGTGAGGGAGTTCAAGCCAGCCCAGTTCAGCAAGTGAGAGTCAGTGGTGACTACGGGAGGATGCCCCTGTGGCGAATTTGGCTATTTTGGTGTAGCAGGTCTCTAGCTTGTTTAGATCGCATTGCCTTAGGTTGGTATATATTGGAGAGGCATAAAGTAGGGTGGAGATAAGGTGGGAATTTGCTATTGAAATATTTGCTGCTTTGGTGAGAAGTTGCTTATTTCTGTATAACGCTCCTATTTTTTTGCGGACTTTTTTATGGTCATGGATATGTGAATGTAAACATTCTTTAAAAAAAGACTTATCGATCTTGGTTTTCTGTTCTTAAGATACTTTATTATCTATGTTTTCTTTTAAAAAAATATCCAGTAAGTTGCTCTTACTCAGGTTTGATTTTCTTTTATTAATTTTTGCATAATATTTTCTAAAACATTTTAAAATATCTTTCAGATCCATAGCTTTAGTAGTCTTATTCCCTTCTTTATAAACAATCTCCTTGATATGGTTTATTTTATTTGTGTTTTTTTATCTAAAAGCTATTCTATGAAGGCTCCTGGGGTTTATTGAATACAACTGTAATTTAACCATGGATTTAATAAACTCCATGTAGGCACCATGTAGATCCTACACATAATGTATCCATGGACATGGGCATGCCCCCCTCCCCCCCCTGGCAGAGCACCATGCATATTAATAATATTGCACTGCTGAGGAACTTTTTTTTTAAAGGCATGTTTGCATGATGTGGAGCACAGCAATGCCAAGCTTTGCTCACATGTAGACAGCTGGCATCTGCCAGACATCTAAATATAGAAAGCAGATGTAATTAATAAGCATGATGACATTTTATGTTTTTTTTTCCATTGGCATTTCCATGGCACAGAGCATAGCTATGCCAAGCAGGGCTCATATATACATGGCAGCCACCTGTCATACATCTAAAAATAGAGACTGGATGTAATTAATTAATTATTTCTTGGTTTGTTTAGCATGTCTGTGCAGACTGGTGCAGTGCTCAGCACAGTTAACAGGTATCTCATTGGTATATGTGAAGGTATAGCAGATTTCTTAATAACCACATAGCATAGTGTGTAGAGTTACAGTTGTATGTATAGTAGGTCCAGTGTTCAAATACATGGAAGTCAGAACTTGTCTGTATATCTGTATTTTTGTTGAACACATTATGGAAAGATTTTAAAATATGGCTCCGCCGCGCTTTGTGCAACTGTGCTCAAACCTGCTAAGCACTGCATTGGCATGTTAATAGCTGCCAATGTTTGCATGGTGCTCAGCTTTACTTAAACCACGATTGTGCATGTTTTCATGCTGCTCAGCTCTGCCTGGATGGTTTGTGTGCTGCTGCTAAGCAATGCGGCGCTTTTTTGAATGTTGCTCAATGATGTGTAAGGGCTGGAAAACATCCTATATAAAGGGCACGAGGTGAGAATTCTACAGAAACCATTGGAGTCTATCATCTGTCTGGTGGTTTTGGAGAAGGTGTTTGCTTTTAGGTGCAGTGGTGGGGCATTCACGCATCCAGGGTCATGGTTGGGCTCCTTGTGAAAAACCATGAGGATGGCCTGCTGCAGGGGGGGGTTTCCAGGGCTCAGATTAAAATGTGGAGGCCTGGGATGGCTTGCCAGAGAACTCACCAGTGTTACTGGTATCCCCTGCACAGGTGAGGAGCCATTGTCACCACCATAATGACCTGAAAGGATGAAAGAGTGGAATCTTGGACACCTGGGTCCAAGAGGAAGGGCAGGGAATGTCCCACAAGTATGCAAGTACTTTTTCCTCTGTTTTAACAACATGTAATCTGATTGTCTGCAAAACTTCCATGCATAATGGTGTGGCTGTCTTGCAACAGCTGCAGCAGAGTGGGCTTGCAATGTCAAGTCTCATGCAGGGCACATGGTCAGGTTGCACCATGAGCATGGTGAATATAGATGTATTCTGCCAGCTGTAGTGCAATAATCAAGAATGAGTAAAGCATTAAGTGCTATAAAGTATATCCAATAAAGTCTGTAGTGCAATAAAGTTGGAATTAGAGCAGAAGTGCAATAAAGTTGGAATTAGAGCTGTAGTGCAATTAATGAATAACAATAATTGTAGTTCAATAAAAACAAGAAACAATACCAATAACAGCAAGAAAAATAGTACACATCAGAATTGTCTTGTCATAACTATTGCAGAAGAGCTGTATACATTGAGTCTGTAAGGTAAGGTTGTTACAGTCAAGTATATCAGTGTAATAGCTATAGAATGCAAATCTAATGGCTGCAAACTGTATTGCATAACTTATAGTATTATTCAAGGCTTTCCCAAGGCCAATTCCAGTGGCATAATGCTTTTTCTTCCACAGACATCAGGTAATAAAGGTATATGGGTGAGGTAAGCCACTCCAGGAACAGATATTGTGTGTGTGGACTTCATAAATATTGCAAACCAATAACAGTAGTATATGTTCACCTGTACTGTTGAAAGTGAAATGAAACTGTAGTACTATATGGAGTATGATTGTATACCATGCATGTGTATTCGATTGGCAATGCAGTCTAGTAAAACATAGGAACAATACTAGAATGCTAGAGGAAAGTCCTGTAATTTGTATTGCACAATGCATAGCATGTTTCCCGGTGGACTCCAGGCAAGTATCAGTCATTCCGCAGTCAACAGTAGCTAAGTCTGTTAAATTCCTTGTATACTATATATTTTGCCACCCACAGTACCAGGTTCAAATCCAGTGCTGTGCAGCACTACATAGTAATGCTCACAATTCCTCTCTCCCCATAACCACAAAACTGTGATGGGCGAGTTAGCCCATATTATGTGCATATATTGTGTTCAGATCTCACAAGTTGCTACAATCAATAGCAAGAATGTGTGCATCAGCATTGTTGATTCTGAAATAAAAATGTGTAATCCCAGTATGGCTGTATCTCTTGCTTGTCCATACTATGCTGCTGCAGTCAATTATTAAAGTATTTACAGATGTCCCCTGCAGTCACAGCTAGTGGATTCTACTCCCATGCCTGGCAACTAAGCCATGGCAGCTGTGTAATTTAATTACTGTACACAAAAATGCTTCTCAACTGTAACAATTTCTTGTAATGTAATTAGAACTGACTAATCCGTCTGTCACATATTTACCAGACAAATTATTATCTGGGATGCAATGTATTACTAAATCCATTTACAGAACATCCTGGTAGTTATATAAGGAATACATTATGTGAAACCATTCTGAGTAGTTCTTTATCAGCATTTGTTAGTGCTTGCCCCTTATTGTCTTATGCTATCAGCTTGAAAGGTATGTACGTGCTATAACAGCTATAGGAGAATTGCAGTCACTGTAATCACAACTGTCAGCACACACCTATAGAAGTATGTATGACCAGTGTTGTCAGGTATATCATCTGTTATCTCACTAAAATAATGTTTCTCTCTCTCTCTCTCTCTCTCTCTCTCTCTCTCCCCACCCCTTATCTTAATTTATTCATTATTGTAATGTATTATTACGATTTAATATTAACATATTTTGTTAAACTAACTATATGTTGGAAAATGTAGTTGACTACTCTTATGTTTTATTATGATTTCATATTAATATATTTTATTAAACTAACAATATTTTAGAAAATGTTGATTATTGTTATGATTTATTATACTTCAATATTAACATATTTTGTTAAATTAATTTTTTTGTTGACCATTTGGTTTACTTCACACTGGCATGTTGTTTCCATACTGACCGTTTTATTACATTATGTTGTGTTGCACATAATATTAGTCCAAAATCAGTTAGTGGTGCAGGTAAAATGGTCCTTCAGCAAAACGAAGTATAAAATAAGCAAAAATAGAAGGGTCCAGACCACAGCACTTAAAAACATAAACTCTTTAATAACAAAGTAATGGGTGCGAGCTTTCACAGCACCAAGCTGCTTCATCAGACAACAAATGCACAAAACCATCCTCTATTTAAATCAAGTTCAACCAATAAGCAGCTCAATTCAATTAAACTCATGCAAAATCTTAAAGTGCTGCAGCATCATGCTCTCATATCAAGGTATATATAAAGTGCATATAAATACATATATAAAGTGCATATAAAAATATAAAAATACAAAAATAAAACTGTACAGATAAATAAAAACCACGAATAAATTGCATTGGCATGCAATACAGTAGGTTAAGTATACCAAATTAGTGGTATTACAATCAGCTACTAATCTAAAACATAAAAATGTTTTTGTATCTGGATGTGTAAAGTTATCACTTCTGTCTAAACATTTACAGAAATTACATATATTACATTTGTCCTGTTCGATTCTCAGCTAAAGCGTCTTCTGTGTGGAGACATGCGTGAATGGGCATACCTTCATGGAAGGTTGTACGTCAGAGCTTGCAACTCAGTTTGTAAAAATCTACTGCCAATCATTAGCGGACCAGAGTTCCGCTGTGGCAACCCCTAACCAGGAAAAAGCTGAAAGATACAACAACAGGGAAAGGTGCCATAGTTATGATGGGAAAATTCAGTAGTGTTCTCATGTGCATACCTAGGGCCACATAATAATCTAAAAATGTCCTAAATGCAGTCATCTCGCCCTCCCAAAGGAGGAAGAGGTCATCCCCAAGCCTCCTATAAAAAACAATGTTGTGCATATCTGTTCTTAAGATATGTTTTCTCCCATACAGCCATGGCAATATTGGTATAGCTATTGGCACATGAGGTGCCATCCAATTGCCTATACAGCTGTTGCTCAAACAAAAAAATGTTGTTCTCAAGTATAACCTCTACCAATAAACAAAGTAGATCTATAACCTTGGTGTTGTAAATACCATCTTCCATCAAGTACTGTTTCAAATATATAACCCCTACATCACTGGGAATGACTGTAAAAAGGGACTGAACATCCAGAGTTACCATTAAGCAGTTCCTTGTAGGTGTTTTATTCTTAACATGTTCAGACAAATCTCCCAAGAATTGCTTAGTATATTTTAAGATATAACTATTTTTCAGCAACAAAGGATTTAAATGCTGCTCTACAAAGATGGATAAAGGTTCAGTACTCCATTGTTCCCCTCCAACAATGGGTCTTATTGGGGGATTGCATGAATCTTTATGTATTTTGGACAGTCCTTGAATTATAGGTATAACAGGTTCATCCACAATAAAGTACTTATATACATCTAAATCAATGATACTTAGTTGCAAATAGTCAAATAAATTATTTCTAATAACCACATTAAATTGCTTGACCCTGTCAGGGCCTATCTGTTCATATAAATTCATGTCATTTAACATATCAAGCATGGAGCTCCTGTAAAAAATGGTAACCCATAAGCACTAGTAAGCCCCTTTGTCTGCAGTGTGTATTGAAATAGTCTGGTTATGACATAAACTTTCTAGTGCTTTTCTTTCATTAAAATTTAAATTAACAAAATTCTTATCTGTTGCATGCTTATCATACAGTTTATATATATCTTGTATACAAGCTTTCTCAAATGTTTTAATCCCACTGTTGCTATGAGGTATATATGTACTGTTTTTAATAAATACCTTAGGACCATTGACCAGTACTAAATCATTCCCAAACTGGATTTCTAACATTCTATTGTGAGAAAATTATTTCAATTCAATGACATTTTCTGTTAGAGTCATCTTATCCGCAGGTATAAAAGTCATACCTCTGCACACTAATTTCCTCTGTAGTCAAAGTCCATTGGGATAAATTCCAAACTAGAGATGGTTATGTCCTTCCACATCCTTTTCAGGGTCAGGGTGTTGTTCGTCGATTGAGGCCTTCAGTTTCTGCCGGCACAGACAGTGTGTTCTTTCCTGAAAATGTGGAGCTCTGATAGGATATGGTGTGTTAAGGAGGCTTTTGGCAGTATTTGCATGTAGTACGGTGTTAGCTGAACTCGGCTGTCCAGCTCCATGCAAGGATTCTTTTGTCCTTGCTCCATTCTGCGTGCCTGTATAATGCAGTGCGTTAGAACTCACAGAAACTGTTGGAGCATTACATGTAGAGGGTGGCGTCTGCTTGATGACATCACCAGTTGTACTTGCCTCAGCTGAAGTTCTTAAGGTGGAATTAACTTCTACGTCCTCAGTTGGTGGGGATTCCATAGCACTCATTCTGCTCCTGACATCAGATATGGTCTCCTTGGGCCATGCAAAAACAAAGCCATTCGCAAAATTGTGTGAATCCCTCTGGGTCTTCTTCCTCTTGTGGGATAGAAGCTGATCATATGCATTAATAGTTTCAATAATGTAGTCCCTCTTAATGTCTACTACATTAGATGGACACGTCATAAAATTAGGTCTGTGACTGAGTCACAGTTTGTTGAAGTAGATCCTCTTCAGGCTTAAAAAAGTCTATCAGGAGACACATATAGTTGAAGCTCATCTCCAAATTTAATTGTTGCCACCTAGTCAACATTTCTTTGTAGGTAGTGCCGTAGGTGGGCATACTGAGCACCCTTAACCCACGTGGGACAATATTCAAACTAACACAAGCTTCAAAGTAAAATCTTTGTACCTGGAGATGTTTTAATTTACGTGCATCATTCTCCAGTTTAAAAAAATCTTTTCTAAGAGCTGCTGCATCATATTCATATACTGTCTCTGTAGATGCAGTAGAATTAACAGGTACAAAATCTAGTAGAGGATTTTCTTTACTTACAATACAAGAAATAATGTTCCTCTGTTTCAGCCTCTTGGCATTGTTCACTTCAGGCACATAATCAAGCTCAGAAATCAAGGTAGTACCTTCAGCCATGTCACTGCACCACAAACAAACACAAATAATAATAGTCCAAAGCAAGTTAGTGGTGCAGGTAAAGAGGTCCTTCAGAAAAACAAGGGTATGTCCAGAAAGAAGTACAGAAAGTAATGATGGATGCACTTAGGGCCAGAGAAGGGAAGGGGCAATCTTACTTCTCTAATTTTAGGGAAGATGAAGGATGAATAGCACTCACCAACAAGATTATGAGAATACCACTTACTTATGCTAGCAACATCAAGTTATTATTAGATGTTTATCAAAGGAACTGTAACATTCTTTTTGCTGATGGACAAGTCATGGTGCTAGTGGGGGATACCTCTTGATATGCTTTCAAAAAAAAAAAAAAAAAACCTTAAAGAGATTATTATGTGGCCCTAAGTATGCACATGAGAACACTACTGAATTCTCCCATCATAACTATGGCACCTTTCCCTGTAATAGATGTAAATTCTGTAAATGTTTAGACAGAAGTGGTAAATTTACACATCCAGATACGAAAACATTTTTATGTTTTAGATTAGTAGCTGATTGTAATGCCACTAATTTGGTATACTTAGCCTACTGTGCTGCATGCCAATCTTTTTATGTGGGTATGACTACAAATAGGCTAAGAGGGCATATCAGAGAACACATGTATGATATTTCTAAGCAAGTTGGAACTAATGCATTGGCGAGACATGTCATAGATAATGGGAATGGACATGAATTTAAATTTATGGTTGTTGAGATTGTAGCTTTAGGACACAGAGGGGGAGACATTAGAAACAGGGTAGAAACCAAAGAGCTGGACTGGATTATTGGGTTGTGCGCAAATATGGGTAAAGGGCTTAATGAAAAAGTATCCATTAGACCTATACTTCTTAATAGACCTCTTCCTAGGTAACTTGTGCAGTTATTATTCTGTATGCATTCTTATGCTATTATTTATTCATGGTTTTTATTTATTTATCTGCACAATTTTATCTTTGTATTTTTGTATTTTTATATGCACTTTATATATGTATTTATATGCGCTTTATATAAACCTTGATATGAGAGCATGATGCTGCAGCACTTTATGATTTTGCATGAGTTTAATTGAATTGAGCTGCTTATTGGCTGAACCTGATTTAAATAGAGGATGATTTTGTGTATTTGTTGTCTGTTGAAGCAGCTTGTTGCTGTGAAAGTGCTCACCCATTACTTTGTTATTAAACAGTTTATGTTTTTATGTGCTGTGGTCTGAAGCCTTCTTCTATTTTTGCTTATTTTGCACATAATATACATTAATATGTATTTTGCTTAATAAATATGATGTTCCATTCTGTTAATACTAACAGTAGTTTGGTTGTTACTAACCATAACATATTACTTTACTTTATGTCCCACAGCTTGTTAAGGTAGGCCGGTTCTGGCTGATTCCCCTGGGTTCCTATCTGCATTTTGAATGTTGAAAATGCTGAATTTAATTTAATTGAACTGAAATGTTAGAAATCTCAGAAAAGCGAACTCACGTAACATCGAATTCTTTCCCAGGGTAAATAAATTGGTGGGCCATCATCGGAGTTTGTTATTTCCTCCACTGTGGTGCGGTCTTGGAGTTGGTATATTTAAGTAGGGAGGTGGTGGGGGCACAGCCGCCCACTTCTGTCAATGTTTAAAGTATTGAAAAAAATTTTTTTTGCACGGAACACCGATTTCTTTCCCTGGGAAAGAAATTGATGTTCCGTCAGTTTGCTGTTTTGAGATTTCGAACATTTCAGTTTGATTAAATTGCATTCCGCGTTTTCAGCATTCAATATGCTGATATAGACCCGATCCTCCTACCTTGCCTCAATCAGCTGTGGGCACCAGGTACTAGCACATCTGGGAACCAGACAGGCAATTCTCCCTCTGCTACCCCTGTACTACTTCCAGCATTGGGTAATACCAGCCCAGGAGGCAGGGCCCAGTCCACCTCCAGCAGCAGTGGCAGAGGGAGAGTGATCACCCATGATGAGCTACCAGTTGTGGTGCACAGGATAGTCCACTGTGGCTATGATGGACACCTGCACCAGATTGAGGCCATGCTGGCTGACCTGATGGGGCAGCATCACCCTGGTGCCCAGCCACCAACACAGCCATCCTCAGGGCAGTGAAGGAGCAGTGCTGACAGTCCCGTGGGTGGAGATGTGAGTCATGTTGCTGCCTTCTGGAGGAACATGAGACTCAGATTCCAAAACAACCTCCCCATCAAAGGTGTTCACCCCCTCATGTGTCACATACCACACCTTTCTGTAGTCTTGTCTTTTTGGAAATGCAACTACTCAACTTACCTCCCCCACATGTACCTATGTCCCTTAGCCAACATTCCACTCTCACCTTAAAAAAAATGTACACCTGTCCCAGAAAAAAATATTGTCCCATTCATAGCTCTCCATTTTGCACAAGTATCCACTGGACACACGTAATTTGGTCCAAGTGGCTTGACAATGCAGTGATGTTGTGCTCACCCCTCTCTCTCTCTCTGGGGTTTGAGAATCCAAATTCATCTCCATATCTGTCAAAGTGCACACCTATTGCTTTATAATAAATGGATAGATATGGTTCTTTTTGACACCCTTCCTGCACATCCCTCCCTGTCTTTCATTATGTTTTTCTCTACTGCTTGCCCCATTTCACCACTTTCTTATCTCCCCTTATTTTATTTTATTTATAGTTTTTTAGTACATAGCTGCATGGTGCACTGCTTCATGTATCTTTGCTTAGCTCAGCTATATAGAACAGTAATGAGTATATGTGTTTTTAACATTGTAAGTCACATGTACAAAACAAACATCTCGGCCATGTTTTGAACCCAAGCCCATAACACCTGCAGCACACGGCATTACCCACCATGCCACTCTTAATTAAAACAGGTGGTTTAAACAAAACATAGTAATTGCCAATTACAGTCATTAGGCGTGTTTCAGCGGAGATGTGTGACACACATCATAGCGCCTCACAAACTGGAATAAAAAGTAATTGAAATAAATGGAAGTGTACCTCTGATCCTGGTCCAATATTACACTACTAGACAATTAAACACATGACAATGGATGTAACTGCGGCCTGTAATCAAAGGTAAATGTGACATTTTATCAGCAACATGTAGAAAGTCACCTGCTAAGGCATTTATGGCAAAATACATGTTCAAATAGGATTTTGGTGCAGAAATACATCCATATAAAGCCATACACATGCTGGTGGATGTAGAAAAAGTTTGTCACAGCCTGTATGTGTACACATACATCTTGCAAGTTCATAGGTTCATAGATTCATAGATTCATACTAGGCTAACTGCCTTTGTGGGCCATTTTAAGCCTAGCCAATTACCCCATGTGAGAATCAAACCCGGCACCTTGTGTTCATAAGGTAAACACCTTCACCATTATGCCAACCTCCCACAAAGTATGCATGTTATAGGAGCGACTCAGTAGTTTAGTCTGTTAAAGGACTTGCATGAAGTACATTTTTCCACACGTAGTTCTGGGTTCAAATCTAGTGTTATGCTGCATTTCAATTACATTATGGGGAAGACAAGAATTAATGGATAACTAATACACTTTTTATCCACACAAAATGTTGCATATTAAATAGCCGCTTTTCAGTGCATGAAGTCACAGGCATGCAGGTAGGGACACACTTCACATATCCATATAGCAGGACAATATGTCGACTAGTACTATGTTATTGACACATTTGCCTTACATCCATACTTTAAACACATGCCTTAATTGGACTGTAAAGGGTACCTTCACCCTGGCACTGCCACTACAACATGGCTGACACAGATACACCTACAACTTGTTGATCTCCATTGTGTTTACACTCTCTGCCTATGTCTACAACCTGCAGCAGCAGCAGCTGCAGCCTGTGGGACACACAGGTCTATGTAAAAGTTTCTGCTACAGACCTACCCTCTGTGATGAATTAGTCTCCTCACCCCAGGAGTGTCCATTTCAAGAGCTAAGATAGGGGCTCAGTTCTACATGAAGGCCTTCTATATTGCACAGTGGCTGCATGTCATTGGCTGCTTTGGCTGGAATTAGCATTTCAGAACCACAGATTTTTTTTTCTTTTAGTAGTAATCACCTGCTGATGGGGAGCATGTTATAAAGGCAGGCAGCTGGCTATGGGGAACCATTCTGTATGAGACCTTACTCAGACAGAGCATGCCTTTCTGAAAGTTTACCAGACACACAGTTCAATGGAAGAGTACTGTAGTCTAGTAGGTATGTAACTTTTTTTGTGTAAAACAGGATTCAGATGGGAGAATAGAGGTATGAGGCATAGGGATTACAGCAGCAAGCCAGTCATAGACCTGTGGTATGACATGTCAGTGATACCCTGCTGATTTACACTTACAAGGATGTGCAACACATCAGGGTGCATTATCTGTTGTCAGTGTGGCACACTGGTGCTGTCAGACTGTCCCTATATAGTGGTTGTTATAGCACACTGCTATTTGTCTGACACTGCTTCTATGACATATTATTGTGTGGTTGGCCTTAGGGGACACACCACAGTGGACTGGAGTGTTGGGTTTATAATCATATAGCAAACACGGTTGTGGCACACATGGAGTACCATGGTAATGGTACTATCTTGGTTGTATCTACACACTTAGTATGTTGTTACATTGTGGGTTATGCCATGTGTGAGTAAGCAGTGGATAGTGCTGGCCATTGTGCCTTGCTCTATCTGTACATAGTGGACATCCACATATATGATCCTGTAATGTGTTCCCCTTGTGTTGTCTTTCAGGAATAATGTACCAGAGATGACACCCACCCTTCTTGGATGCAGAGAATGAGATAATCTTGCAAGGACTAAGGCAGATCCCTTCCATCATGTCATCCAGATGGAGACATACTAGGGAATAGTGGGCTGCATTGTGGTCAGACCTTGTCCATGACATTAATGCCAGGGGCCAGCAGTGCAGGACATATGAGCAGGTTTGCCCTGGGCAACTGATATGATTAATGCGGCACATTGACAGGCAGTAGATATAGCCAATAATCATGCTTTCACCAGAGGAGGTCCTGCAATAACAGCAATTCTCGGCCAATGAGGAATTCCAGGTGTACCTAGGCACATGCAACAGCTCCTAGGCATCCATCACACCACACATTTTGGAGGTGGGTGCCACAGTTTCCACAGCTGAGTAGCATGCAGGTAAGCTTACTGTGATCAGCATTGTGATAATGCAGCAGTCAGTGTGTCAGGCTATAGATGCATTTATGTTGGGGTCAGATATTTGTTCTTTGAGGGTGGTGTAACGTCAGGTACACACTCATACACAGATTGGGAAAATACAAAAAGTAGCAGACTAGCTACTGTAAATGTGAGATATATGGACATATTACCTTGTTGTGCTGCAACATGCAGTGGTAATGACATTACCCCACCCTCAACTTTTTACAGGTCTGGCAGGCATTTCCCAAGGCTGTGGTCCTGCCCCTAGTAAGTATGACACTTGTTTTGTTAAGGAACAATTATAGTTTAGTACTGGGCAAGACCAGAATAATGTCCTATAGACACATAATCATGTGTGTAGACAGTGCAGAATGTTTTTAATTGCTTGTCTTGAGGAGATACTTAAGGTTTCAAGGGGGTAGTCACAGGAGTGTAGCTCAGAAAACAGATATAATTTGGCAGTTAAAAGTAAGAGCACATAAGGATCCTGGTTTAAATGAGGACAGGAATCTAAAATGCTTTTTAAAATACAAGTTGAAGGAAAATACATTAGGCATGAGGTGTGTATTTCCATATAATTGCGAACAGAGTTGTCCTGGGTTTTATGTGTTGTTTTTTTTTTTCAATTATAGTGCCATACTGGGTACATAAAAGTTAAATATTACTGGTCATATCTGACTTGATTTACTTCAAGTGATGGTTATAAAGGTCTTGATTTGAACTTGAATTTTGTTCCGAGGTAGTGCTTTGTGGACAAAGATGGGGAAGTAAGTTGTTTGACAGCTAATGCAGTTGTGGGTCTTCATTGTTAAGAGTCTTGGATGCTTTTTTACACAATAGTGCAGGTATTAATGTATTGCTTTTTTCATTCATATTGCAGGTGACGATGGGGGTTGGAGTCTGTCCCCTACAAAACCTGATGTCAGTGTCTCCTGGGATACTGATGATGATAGTAGCCACAGTGAGGAACAGGTAGGGGTGTCAAGGGCTGAACCTGTCCCAGAGGTAGACGTCACTCTTCTGCCCTCATTGTCATCACACACAGTGTGTGTTCCCACACATACCCCATCCCCAGAGGCCACAGATATTGGACAGTCATAAGGTGGAGACATTGAACAGGAGAGTGTGGCAACTATGGCTCCAGTGAGTGTAGACACTGGCCATAGCCACAGAGCTAGCAAGGTCCCACACAGACAGATTGACAGGGGTTCTTGCAGGTGGCCCACTGTCCATCCACCACCTGTTGAAGGTGTCACATCATGGGTCACTGGTTGCATGTTTTTGGCCATCATAGAGGCACAGTCATGATCTGAACAGAGCACCAGGCATATGCTTAGGGTTAATGATATCACACTGTCTGACATCCATGGCAGCCTCCACTTCATTAGGGACACCATGGATTGGTTGACTGATGTAGTGGACAGAGGGTGGGCTGAGACAGTGTCTGTCTTGGACTGAACATTGTCTGTGCTGGAAAGTGTGGTTGGAGTTGAGATCAAACTCCTGGACATAGGGAAGCAACATCTGTTGAGAGTCCATATAGCCATGCACAATCATGCTCCTGTAGTGGCAATACATCCAGTGCTACAGAGGGGAGTCTGCTGCCTATACCATAACATGGCAGGCCATGGGCCTATGGTCCTGGTGGGTCCCATGGGAGACATGGTCCTAGCACATAGCAGTCACCGTCAGGTACAAGCACCGCTTCTGACCTTGGGCATGGGAGTGCCAGTACAACTCCTGGCAGAGCCAGTTCCCATGTTCAGGGCCAGAGACTGTGAACTGTTAACTCTACCATGAACGGTCCACAGCTGTCCAACATACACATGTGTAGGGCTAGTACTGAGTTTGACTGTGTACATGGACACACTCACACACCACTGTCATATGCAGGTCATCTACTGACACACACAGCACCTCTCCATGGTCCTTCTAACATGATCTCCTCTGACTCACACAAATGATGTCTACCATTTGGGCCAGCCTAGGCCTCCTTCATCCCCACACAACACCCTGTGCAAGTGATGATAGCTGTCCCACACCCCTGTCATCCTTGACATTGATGCAGGGAAATTAAGCTATGAGTCTGATGCACAGGGTGACTATATTACTTAACATGTACCTGTGTAATGCAGTGTTGGTTTCCCATGCCACTTGAAGTGGTTAACAAGAGATACTGTATGCTGGAATTTGTCACGTGGACACCACATGCACTTCTGTACTTTCTGTGTTCCCTATTTTGTATTTTGTTGAATATTGAGTATAGTTGCACAATGACAGGTGTGTCATGGGCCTGTTTATATTTCTGTTACAGTAGTCTGTTGGGATAATCTATGGATACACAGGGAAAAAAAGCAGCAGAGGATGGCATGTCAGCAAGGTACAGCACTATAATTGCATGGCTCCATAGGTCCATTTGTGTTTAACAGGCTAGTAAGGACGGTGTTGGCATTCAGCATACTCAGGAATGCCTAATCTGTGAGAAGGTCTTCTACCCTTCATAAGCACCACCAGGGTTTTGATGGAGATGACACATCTACATATATCCTGTTTCTAGTACCAACAGTTGTCCGGCAACAGTTATGATTGTTGTGTTCTGCATTTCAATGTGTAAGCTGCACATGCTGTGTGTCACAGCAAATGTGTGTGTGACATGCTTGGGGGGCCTGTGTCATAGGTTCATAGGTAGGTACTAGGCTATTCGCCCTAGGGCCTATATAAGCCTATCCAAATGGTACCTTGGCTTTGGCCACCCAAGAAAATTATTTTCCTTTGCCCCTGTCAAGCAGAGCCACAGAAGTGATTACTGAGGTGAATTTCCTATTTCCCATCCAATCATCAAGATTTTTCTTGAAGAGTGCTAATGAGGAGGTTTGTTTGATATAGATAGGTAGTTTGTTCCAGAATATGTATGGTGTACTGCCTGTGTTACATACTTGTCTCACCAGCATGTACTATGAATACCACACTGACATTGTTGGTGTGTAGCACAGGTTACTTGTTAGTCCTGTCATGGATACATGGGACATACACAGTGGGAACTGACACCTCCCTGTATGGAGCATGTACATCCCCTCCAAAGCATTTTGGAGACAGACTACACATTTATGGTCTGACATGGACTGTATAAGACATGTTCTCTATGAAATGTATTGGTGTACTTTGGCACCTGTGTGGCTGCTATAGTTGTACGAAATGCCTATACAGTGACATGACAATGGTGCCATTGCACAGAATTATAGCTGTTATGACTGCCACATTAAAGATACCAGTGCCAGTCTGGGATAAACCTGTTGGTATTATTTGTATGACAATGAGTGCATCCACATCTCTCTGACCAGTGACAGTTGAAGGCTACAGTACTCTCTGCGTTCAATCCATACATCCCATGGTTACATGACATGTTGTAAAATGCTCTACAAAGCTCATACAAACACATGGCTACATTGAGGCTAGCACCACTTCCAAATGATGTGCACAGGACATGTCAAGGCACACACATACTGCAGTTTGGCTGTATGTAGGTGTGCACACATATATGTAATGGCACATACTAAAGATCACAGTATGTGGTGCATACAACACATCTGATGTCTGTAGTACTATCATTTTAGGACATATTATGCTTGATGACATATGCAGGCCTTGTTGTGGTCAGTCCTTTGAGGTACCACATCACTCGCTACAAATCAAAGACTGCAAAACCCTACATCTGTCTAGGCTACCAAGGTTACGGCAAATAGATATATACACACATGCACCAAGTGGGCTGGAATGTAATTAGAACCCCTACCTATCTAGTCTTATACACTATACATCAGGATATGTATTGCATGTGCCATGGCTTACATCTGATTTCACACTCTCAGCTGGTAGTCTTAAGGTGGCTGACATCATCAGACCTTGTAGAAGAGGACAGCGTGGAAGCTAGCAGCTTGTTACAGGGTGAAAAAGTGCATAACCATTGCAGGACAACATTATAGATTACAGCATCTGCTCACCTGTGTCTGTCTACATGGTGACATCCAGCAGGCACAAGGTTCTGTATGTTAGTGGTATTTGTACAGCTGCACCCTTAGTTTGGATCCTTTGAGCAACAGTATGGCTGTGTGATAGTAAAGATTTACTCACCATTATTAGGATAAGTTGGACAATACAGTCATCCACACACACACACACACATATTTATGTATATAACAGGGATGTATATATAACTGTAGCTGTGTGTGTATAACATGTATATGTGTTTGTAGAAATATGGGAGTGTATCTATCATTTTAATATATGTAGCTATATATATATCTGCACATATCTATTTGACACTACATAGCGACAGATATACTAAGCATGTGAGGGAGAGATAATGAGAGACGTATATATATATATATATATATATATATATATATATATATGTGTGTGTGTGTGTGTGTGTGTGTGTGTGTGTGTGTGTGTATATCTGTATGTATAGACATCTATACATAACAGGTCATTTTGGTGAAGGGGCAATAGGATTGCACTTATTTTAGCTAAGTGTATGGACATGCCCAGTGGAACTGTCAGTACTAGTAAGCTGACTCCAGTCCACACCTACCTGTACTCCAGTCCGTGTTTTTGATTGTTACAGACATTAACATCTGCCCTTGTTTCTGCAGTACTGCACTTCCCTCAAGCAGTCCACGGCATTCCATAGCATAGTAGTAGGTCACATGCAAAAGATGTAAGTACTTCCAGATTAGAACCATCAACACCATTACCTTTGTTAGTTTCTCTTGTCCACTGAGCCACTCTGGTCACCATACAGAGAAAAGTCATTCATCACACAGTCAACCACATATATATACATTGTTATCCTGCATGAGGAGAGACATACAATGGTGTGAGAATATCTATGTTACAGCCCTGAGATTGCCTGGTTCACTGATATACCATAGGTGATTTTCTGTTAAAGCAGTTGGATGGGTACATTCCTGTGTTGGGGAGAGGGAACAATGGCACATGATCTAGTGGGATATACAGTAGTCCAAATATTGTGTGAGCCCACTGTTTAACATCTCCCTTGACTGATGAAGTGAATATTCCAACCATGAGGCCTAGTGACTATTAAGGAACACATACTATTGGACTGGGTATCTGTAGTCCTATGTGGATGTTAAATCTGTCAAATTAGCCCATCATATTTCCTTGCATTACAGTAGCAGATCCATACATGTATTCTAGTAATCATTACAATTACTGTAGCTTAGAGACATGCCTTGCAAATGCAGCGGTTGAAAGACTTGTAGTTTAAGGCAAACTCTGTGTGATGCAAGCCATGCACAACCAATACATGGATAGGTAAAGGTTGCGTGGGCTGCCTGGCATCAACATGTTTACTATATGTGTGTGAGTAGGAGTAAGGTGTCAGCTCCTAGGGACCTAGGTTGTCAGTGAATGTGCTACGTGTTGTCTCTTAGCCAATGCCAGGGCATACTGTTCATGTCTACATCTGGCTGTAGGGACATCTTCAGGGAAATCCTCCTCTGAGTCCTCCTGTGACTGTGGCTGTGGTGACCTTGGCACTGGTTGGGGGCTGTGTATCCCTTCCCTTTCCTGATTCTGCTGCAGCTGTTTCCTCAGGATCATATTGTGTATCATGGCACATACCGTGAACATATGTGCACATGTGGCTGGAAAGTACTGCTCCACTATATATATATATATATATATATATATATATATATATATATATATATATATATATATATATATATATATATATATATATATATATATATATATATATATATATATATCAGCACACTGGAACCATGACTTCAACAGCCCAAACACATGCTCTATGATGTTCTTAATTTGTGCATGTGCCTCACTATGGTGTTCTTTCATGGGTGTGTGTGCATTTCTGATGGATGTTTCATCCATGGTTTCAGGGCATAGCATCCCCCAGTAAACTGCCATGTGGGATATCTCTCCTAGCAAACATCTGGTACAGTTGTGATGCATGCCAGATATGGTAGTCATGAAAACTGCCAAGGCTGCCAGCACACACATTCATGATAATGCCCTGGGCATTGCACATGGCCTGGTTGATGCAGATTCTATCCTCCTCACTGGGTGGTGCCTTAATGTGTACATGAGTACAATCTATGGCACCCAGCACCAGAGGGTAGTGTGCTACACAGTAGAAGTGTTGGATATTGCTGGCCCTCACTTCAGGGGTGAGTTGAAAAATAAATGTGCTCATTGGCATGTGGTAGTATGGCATCCAGGAACTGGTGGATTGCCCTGGATGCTGATACCTGTGAGACCCCCATCATGTCTTTAGTTGGTTGGAAGGTACCTGTGGCTATTATCCTAAGGACTACACATACCTTTGCTTCCACTGAGATGGGTTCCCCTCTATTGGCTCTGGGTCTGAGTTGAGGGTAGCAAAACTCAGTCAGTTCTTGTAGTATGTCCCTGCCCAACCTGTAGCACTCTACAATCTCCAGCTCATGTAGCTCTAGGAAGGTTACCCTGGGCCTGAACACTCTTCTCCTTCTCTGCCTAGGCCTATTGTCAGCAGCAGCAGCATTGACTTCAGCATCAAGAACATACAGATGTAGTAGATCTGCAGCAGCCTCTAGCATTCTTTCAGTTAAAATTCTCCATCTGTACTCTAATGCTGCAGAGTATAGGTGAAAAATCAGACTGTTGGATGTATGCATACTTTATAGTGCTCTACTGTAGGTGCTGACTGTATTACTGGCTACCTATGATGTATTCCACCTGCCTAGTATATCATTAACATTATTTACTGGCCCTAGTTTAAGTTAAACAAGTGTCACAACTAATTACTACATCATTGCTTTTTAGATACTCTCAGCAATGCGGCACACGAAACAAACATGCGGAAACAAGTGCCTAGAAGGTAAATAAAGCTTAGCAGTCACTGTACACACCCCCTGAAAAGTTATGCTCAGCATAGTGGCACACCATACAAACATGCAGAAACATATGCCCCGAAGGTAAATAAAGTTTAGCAGCTAATGTACGCCCTCCCCTGCTGAGCACAACAGCACATCATGCAAACAGGCACAGCTTAGCTCCAATGAGCTTAAAAGTCCTCAGACACATGTCCTCCTGACGTCAGCTAGCTGTTCTGTGGACACCAACACTGTTCTGTTCTGGAAGGGATATGCGGACACGGATAACCTTTTGTGCTATTTAGTAAACCCACCTCATTTGCACAGGGATCCATGCACACAACCAGGAAACTACACGGTTTCAGGCCCTACCAATTAGCAACAGCACCATTCCACCATTGTAGATACTCCACATAGGTTCCTATAATACATTTCTGTCACATACTATTAACTGTGTTTTTTCTACTCTTTTTTATTTATTTATTTATTTTCATAAAAGCATGTTTGCACATTGCAGCTTGCTGCGCAAACATGACCAGATCATGGGAAAAAAATATTTTAACTTATGTCCCTTACATTTTTGGATAAACAGCAGATAGTTTTTCTCACATCTATATGTGCCATGCTATGTCTGTCCATCTACCTGTGTTTGTACAGCCCCTATTGTCTGTTTGAAATCCTGTATTATGTAACTTTTCAGTGTACACTACAAACACCAACACGGGATCTGCAGGGTTACCCATCTGCTTGCTGGATTGCTCTACCTGCCTCATTTACATGAGACTCACCTCTTTATGAGGTGATTTGCATACTACAGAACTTCATGTGTTGGCGCACTCATGGTGACAGACTACACATTTATGGTCTGACATGGACTGTATAAGACATGTTCTCTATGATATGTATTGGTGTACTTTGGCACCTATAGTTGTACGAAATGCCTATACAGTGACATGGCAATGGTGCCATTGCACAGAATTATAGCTTACTGGATCACACAGCCACTTACTTTCATATAAGCATATATATATATATATATATATATATATATATATATATATATATATATATATATAAACATTTTTTCTTTGTATTTTAAGTTTTTGTATTTTTTATTTGTATTTTCATTGGGATGTAACATTTTACTGTGGAGCTTTTCTCCCCGGGCCACCACTGAAAACGGGCTCTCGGGCCCAGTAGACCTCCCCGGTCACCAACTGTAATAAATAAATAAATAAGCAGCATGCCTCAATGTCTATATGGTAAAAATACTGTGTAGGCTTCATTAAATTTCCTCCTTATTTTTTTTCTAGATTAATGGAAATCTTATGATGTAAGATTTCTGGGAATTTCTGATTTAGATTTTTTAACTGGGTGTTTGCAGCTTTATCATTGGGCATAGGGTTGGATATTGATTTATCAGTTTCATCTTGGAGAGCATTTAACTCTTTTACCCCTTTCCTTTCTTTTACAAATACACCAGTTCTTTATCTTATAATATAAGTAAACTTGTAATGTGCCCCACACTATGACATCAGTAACGTCATCATTATTGTTAAATTCCATAAATTGATTTATCTCTTTTAATAACCATTCATTAAAGCCTTTTATTTTAGTTATATATGCTGGTTGTCTTTGGCAAGAAATTACATTGTATGGCCTTAAATTTAATTTAAATGTAATAGCATTGTGGTCAGATAAAAAACCTGAAACTGTCAGTACCTCCTCTATTTGGAGTATAATGCATTGTATGCCAGTACTTTATCAATATTGGTTAGAGTCTAAAATCTAAATCAATAATCATTATATTTTAGAGAACCAACTAGTTTTAAATCTGATATAAATCTCATATACATTATGTGTTACTATAATGATTTAACTGTTTTGATACTGGAAATAGCCTGATTTGTTTAACATTTGTAGTGTCTTTGTCTGATAGGAAGTAGTTAAAATCACCAGCTATCAAAATTTCTCCTTTAGAGTATAGTGTTATAATATCTAAGCATTTGTTAACTGTTTTAGAACTAGTCTCAGGGATCCAATAAGTGTTTATAAGGGACTGATATAGGGAAATATTGCCAGCCCAGTGATCTGGAATTCTGAAGATAATTCTATGCAATTTGTGAATATCAATATGATTTATACAGAGATGTATGTTATGTACTGAGCTAAAATGTAACCACAGCATGCCCTGTTGACTTAAAACAAAAATTCATATAAACTGTATATCAGTTCAAATGTATGTTTTAACAGTAGAAATTAGAACATAAAAGGGTTAACTTGCAAAACTTCAAAGAAATAAGGTGGACTTAAGTTGCTTTATGACTGTGCTATAAAAGTTCTCTCTTAGTTTCAATGTAGCAGACACAATGTCTAAAACTAGAAGTTTTTGTATTGTCTTGAAAGAGAAGTAATTACTAGGTTTATAATGTAAAAGTGTTTTATTGCATTATGACTTCCTAGCAGCTGCACAGTTCTGAGAAAAATCTGAGAGATATGTATTTTTAAAACAGAGATGCTAAATTCTGTTAGTTTCTGGTTTACCCTGGGAAATTAAGTCAGGTGACACAAAGTGATGTCATCCAAGTTAACCCAGCAGTAATATTTGATATTAATTTAAGAACTCTCTCAGAGAGAGATTGTACATTTTGTATTTTGTCTTGGACCTAGCAAGAACATCCACTCATCATCATCATCATCATCTGCACTTGCCTTGCTGTAAGCAAGATTTAAGCAACAGTATCTCTTTTAGATATAGAAAGGAATATAGTAAACAATTTGTTTAGATGTTTTCTGCATTTATTTGAGACTTTCCTGCAATGTTGTTTTAAAATATTTCCTGTGATTTTGAACTCTGAAGTTACTGTGTTGATTGACTGAATATTGTCATGTTCTTTTATTTATTTTTTTATTAAATATATTTAAACCTATCTTTGTGGCTAGTATTTGTGAGACATATTTGATCTGTTAGAGTAATTGCATATGTATTTGGTGACATGGTACAGGTCACTCCTAAATCGCCTTGAATGTCTTGGTCAAACTACCATTTGGATAATAGTAACATTACAGAGTAGGATTAGAGACCTTTTGTAAGGGCCTTACAGTAGCTGATAAGTAAGGGATAGTGGCAGTGGAAACTACCTTATAGTCTTGGCAGAAAGGGGCATAGCTAGTAAACCTGTGCCAGCCTTCCCCAGGTGTGTGTGTGTGTGTGTGTGTGTGTGTGTGTGTGTGTGTGTGTGTGTGTGTGTGTGTGTGCATGTGTATGTGTGTGTGTGTGTGTGTGTGTGTGTGTGTGTTTGCATATAAACCAAATCTCAATGCGTGTGTGTGTGTGTGTGTGTGTGTGTGTGTGTGTGTGTGTGTGTGTGTGTGTGTGTGTGTGTGTGTCAGCTACTTTGGCAGGAACATGAAGCACTGTTTAGACAAAGAGAGTGATAAAGGTCTTGGCTTGGCCCCTCAGCTTAGATCTTTACCATATAGCTGTGCTAATGGGGAGTCTTATTGGGGATCTGGAGAAAGAAGGACAAACCAGCCGCAGACTGACTGTGATCTCTGTGTGCTCTTAAGGAAAATTGCACTTTACTGTGTATGTACTTGTCATCCTCCAATTGTGCATGTCCCCTAGCTGTTGCCAGTGGTGAGGATTGAGGCTCCTTGATTATTGGGCAAGTACAGGGGCATCACAAAGGGTATAGTATTTTTTTTTCAGTTTCTATTTCCACCAATCCCGGCATACAATTATTGCCAAAATAAGAATCCACTACTTTAGGTAGACCTGACATTTTTTCCAGAGAAAAAGAATACCTCTTCTTTTTGAACCAAACCAAGAGCCAATTAAAACTGAATAATCTTTTAACAATAATCTTTTTAAATCATTAGTCAATAAATGGGGTTCCCACAGAAAAAAACAATTGTCTTTTTTATGCAGAGTTAAATACTTATTTAAACTACTCATCTTTAAAGGGTTATTTAACTAATTTATATTTAACGAAAGGCATTGATGTGCTGGTGTTTATTGGAACAATAGGTATAGAAACTACTATTTAATAAAGGAGAAACTTGTTATGGACAAACATAATAAGGAAAAATTCAGAATTGAAAGCATTTTTAACCTACAACATGGAATAAAGTATTGTAGGCTTGATGAAAAGTTCATACAAGCTGCTTTCTAACACCATAACCCAACCAATCACATTGTTGCTACTACTTCTATGTATATAAACTAAAACTTTCTAAATAAATATTTTATACTTTTTAAGAAGATGTTAAATTACTAGGAACCTCCCCCCATAAAAACTACACAACAAGGTTAATATATAATAAGGCCTATAAAACAGAAGAACTTTAAATAACTATTCATTTATAATAATTAGCATTAATTATATATACCATTTATTTATATATTAACTATCGTATTGAAGATATGCTCTGACCATTCTTAATAACTGAAATAATGAATTAAGAAAATCTTTTATGAGTAAATAATGTCTTTTTAAGGTACAGGTGCCTGTAATTTAACCAGAATAGCACTTGTGGCCTACATGTATAACATTGTATAACAAATAGATTACCTGTATGTATTATACTTTGTAAAAAGGTTATGAAACAGTGTCTGTATTAACATGTTGCCTATGTAAATTACGTACATTTCCACCTCATTCACTGCAAAAATGTCACAACTGATTAAAATTCTCATCTAATTTTTCACACAGACTAGAAGCTTGTGAAAACAGCTTGCATAGATTTTGGCTATTTACATTCATATTCATTATCTAACATGGCTGAATTATAAAGCAGACTGTTAACGGTTGCATTTTATGCAGACGTAAAAGTTATCTTAATGAAATTGTAGGTATTTTTCAACTTATGTTATTCCACAATTCCCTATATAAAACACATATCTGAGTCTTCTGACTAATAAAGTGGTGTTACAGAATTATCTAGTATGAACAAATGCTTCAGTTAGGAATAATACTCATTAAAAACTTCAGAATTACATTAAAAAAATCAGTGTCCCATCTACAGAGGGAATAGGACACTCAGTAGTATTGCTGAAAACATCTAACACAAATTTCCAGTCAACTAAGTGTACATTTGTGTATTGTATTTGAGGTTTATTGAAAATACCTCTATCTGTCCCACATCATATATGCACCCTTTGGCCATCATTTCACTTGTTCCCTCTTCAATACTTAAACAGATGTGCCAGGTGTATATAGCTAAAATAAGCCATTCAGAAGTCTAATGAATTACTATTTTTATTAAATTGCACTGCTTGCAGAAATATTAGTTTAAATGCTTGAGCACTTAAAAGTCCATTTTAGCAATCCTTTTCTGAGTTATGTAATTTACCTGATTTTGAAAGGTTAAAGGTCATGTTGTACTTCCTCTTTGACTCAGGAACTGCTCAGGAAGGATTCAGAATTAAGCAAAGAAACACAAAAGCTCTAGGAAAGCTGAAAACATTATTTAAGCTTTTCTGAAGTAATTCACTGGGAAAATAGACTGAAAAAAGTATTTAAACACAGAAGGCTCATGGACACATTCTGCAAGCCACATTTTAACTGAAGGACATATTTTTAAAATCAAATAAGTAGAGGAAAGTTATGCAACTGTAATAATGTCAAAAGAAAGAAAAGGGGATTAAAAACACATCAGTGCACACATTTTAACTATATCCCCCACTGTCAGTAACATTATATGTAAATACTATGTTAAGTATTAAAACAGTAAAGAATTTTAACATGCCCTTCTACACATATGCATTTCCCAACTGTCAAATCAGCCACCAAACCAGACTCCTTCTATTAAAGTTACTCAGTTACTAAATTATTGTTGAAAAGGAAGAGTGGGAGGACAGAAAATAAATGCAAAGGAATAAAAAAAAATAAAACTGCTTGAGAATGATATTTCCCTTTAGATTTATAACAGTTTAGTTAAAATAAACTTATTACTATATACCTTCCTCCCTCTAGTGGAAAAACTGCAAAATTATAGTAACAAGGAGACTAATACTTCTAAACTGAAATTAATGTAAGGAAAATAGAAAAGTATTGCCTTTAGGTGATTTCATTTAAATGATGTTTCAGAAACAGCCTATTTTAATACAAATAAAATATAAATAACTAATTGGTAGTTTTATTTGTCTCTGAACTTTTTTATTGTTTTGTTCTCTTTAACTATCCAATCATTCCTTGTAACAT
The DNA here is from genome assembly GCF_019279795.1 of Protopterus annectens. NCBI lineage: Eukaryota > Metazoa > Chordata > Ceratodontiformes > Protopteridae > Protopterus > Protopterus annectens. The sequence continues at coordinate 888,507,692 of NC_056725.1, forward strand.
GTCTTTTTAAAGATACACTCAAGTCCATATCATTAGTAAAATCAAGTAAATTATTTTTCAGTATGAAGGAAACTGCATCTTCTAAGGAATCAAACGACTTTTCCTTCTGGCATGAATAATCTTATTTTTGCAGAGTAGATTAGTTGAGTTTTTATTCCGGCTTTCTTCAGTGATTTTGAAAGAGGAATACAAACTTTTATTTTCAAAACCACCAGATAGGAATAGTCATTGCCAAATGTAATGACAGAATCACCAAGTTTTATGGTTGAAATAAACCAGGCTGTTTCCAAAACTATATCATTGTCTTGACTAGAAATAAATTTGAATATTATAGGTCTTGGATTTTATAGTTTTCTTTTTTTGCTTGGTGTCACTATAGTCAAAGATATATGAGCCCTCTATGCCAAATGACGGGGCTTCTAAAGTTTAATATTTTAGAGATCCAAGAAGATAAGAAGTTCACCGTGTTATCTCCTTATAGTTTGTCAGGGACTCCATAAATCTGGATGTTGTTCCTTCTTGCTCTATTCTCTAGGTTATTCTTTTTATTTTTACAAGAACTACTTTTGTTGAAGAATAAAATCAGTGTTATATTCTCCTTCTGTAAGTCTGCTATGTCAGTGAATCCTCCATGCCAGATATCTGAAATTTCTGTTGTTTCACTGCTTCCTTGATTAACTCAGCCTGCTTTGCACAATCTTCTTTTATTTTGTCAACTTTGGAGTCCAGTTTATCTAGTTTTATGACTAGGTCATATATACTACAAAGAATAGTCTGTAACTCTTTCTTCACTGAATTTTCTTGAGAAACCACTTTAGAGTGGTTCAACTTCCTTTGGAAAATCTTTATCTTAAAGTGTTGACAGGAAAACATTTGAAATGCAAATTATTTTTCCACCAAAATGTCCCAAGTTTCCAGCAAAATATTCCAACATATTTGAATGATTTTTGATGAAAATTACAATTTAATCCTATCATAAATTCATGTGCTGTGAACTGCTTGCCATCTTGACCATGCCTCCAGAAACTGAGGTATTCTTAGTAGTAATAATAAAATTTGATAACATGATGTAAAAAAATCTACTTCTAAAATGTGAGAAAATAATCGATAACATGATGAATGTGGAAATATTTATGCTATTCTGGTTTAATTACCCTTGTCTCCCAATTATAATAGGGATATATTTCCTTTAAATTCTATAATTCCTGTTTGTACATTGTGTGTCATAAATGAGCATAAATAATCTCCTATGGGGCCCTTTTCTCAGGAATTGTCATTATCTGGAGTCCTGAGGATGTGTAATGCAATTGCAGGTTATGATCGGGCAAACATTGCTAAAAGTGTCATGATAACGCCATCATTACTGGGTTCATTATTGGATATATACCCTTTTTTTGGATTCTTTCTAAATTTTTCTATTTCTTTTCCTTTTTTTTTTTTTTTTTGAATGCGGTTTATTGAAATTGGCTTTGTGGTTATGATTCTCTGTCCCTCTGTGGTTCTGTCTTGCTAAACCAATTACAATAAAAAGCATTGCAGGAATGACAGAGGGACAGTATTTTAGTGTTTAAGTAAAATATTGTCCCTCTGTTATTAGCGAGATAATACACACACACACACACACACACACACACACACACACACACACACACACCAGATCCATTCAGAATAATATGGAGATACACAGACATGCGCACACACACACACACACACACACACACACACACACACACACACACACACATACACACAGACACACACACACACACACACACACACGCATACACATACACACACACATGCACACACACACACACACACACACACACACACACACACACACACACACACACACATACACGCACACATGCATAAACATACACACACACTGATGAGCACACACACACACACACACACACACACACACACACACTCACACACACACACACACACACACACACACACACACACACACACACACACACACACACACACACACACGCACTCACAACTCCCTACATCATTTCCTATAAACACACACATGAACACACACACACACACACACACACACACACACACACACACACACACACACACACACACACACACACACACACACACACTCTTGCATCTCCCTACATAATTTCACACACACACACACACACACACACACACACACACACACACACACACGCACACACACACACACACACACACACACACACACACACACACACACACACACACACCCACACACACATACACACACACTTGTTTCTAGGAATTTATTAAATTGTATTTATTCACTTGTACATTAGAATCCTAATTTATAGTGATAATAGAAAACTTTTTGTTAGATTAATTTTGTTCAGTGGAGCAGTAATGTGTGCTCGACCAAAGTACCCCCTTTGTGCCTCTTGTGCTCCAGTTTCTGTATTCTAACTTCTCTTTTCTTATCCAAGGAGACTTCAATGCACTACTGACAGAGGTATATGCACATTAGCTTCCCAGTGTTTTCGTATATGACAAATTTTTTTTGTTTCTTAAATGGTATTCTTAATAAAAAAAGTCTTCAAGCATTGTGCTTATTTTCACACTGTTGTTATTCTTCATTGAATAATTTTACTTTAAGTAAAATTATATACACATGCATGCCCTGGTACTCTTGTCACTTCAGTAGAAACTTTGAAAAGTTTTCAGAAGTGAGTTAACTTTCAATCTACACCCTATCTGGTTTTGCAGCTTTTGCTAATGGTTATAGCTCACTTTGAAGCACCGTATACCTCATGAATACAGCCTTAATGCTCTAAAGAGGTACAATTTAAACTTTAAAAGCACAGGAAGTGTGCTTTGTTTGGTTTGATGGGAGTACTTGCATAAAAGGGACAACACACATTTGGCATTGACCAACCCTTTCTTTGGGAAGTGTAGCAGCCACCACATAGCATGTTTCATTAAAGCATAAGCTTTTCATCCTCAGGCTTTGTTCTAAATGAATGTAATGCTGTGAATTAAAGAAAAACAGCATTTTCTATCAGCTTGAAAGGCCAACAAAAGAGCCATTGAGCTTGGCAAAAATTAGTCAAATCATTCGTCATGCCACTCTGCACCTGTGGTCTTGGCATGCAGAGTATACAAACCTATTCCCATTAACCTTAATTATTCAAAAACTACACAATGTTTGAAATAGTACAGATTGAAGTCTGTTTACTGGTTGTAAATGTTAATCTGAAAATCACAATTCACCACTCTTCTCCACCAAAAACCTCGAGTAAAAAATAAACAGACCTCCGCTGGCTATACCATAAAGGGCTACCCACCGAAAAAATTCCAAACCAATGTCCAAAGTGGTAACCAAACAGTAGTAAAGTTGCACAGTTGCACGAATCCACTGAACTTTACTACTGTTTGGTTACCATTTTGGACATTGGTTTGGAATTTTTTCAGAGGGTAGCCCTTTATGGTATAGCCAGCGGAGGTCTGTTTATTTTTTAATCTGAAAATCATCTGAAGCGCATTGCTAGTTCGTTGTTGATCCTGCCCACTTTCTTTCAGAGTGGAGTAGCCTTGGACTTTTCAGTTTTCAATTGTAACATCTGCTTAATCATAGGGATCAAAATATGGAGTCACTTTATGTAATGCTTGATGTTTTCGTTATTAGAATGATTTTTGTTTAGAATGCTTTTTATTGAAATTGGCTTTGTGACTCTGTCCCTCTGTGGTTCTGTCATGCTTTTGTGAGACAGTGGAAAAAACGCTGAACTTCTCATCGGCAAGGGACACACCCACAAAGATGTGACAGAACCACAAAGGGATAGAATGTGATGCACACACCAACTCTCACATCTCCCTACATAATTTCCTACAAACATACACAAACACACAGATGCACACATAGACACACACACACACACACACACACACACACACACACACACACACACACACACACACACACACACACACACACACACACACACACACACACACACACACACACACTCTTATATCTCCCTACACATTTCCTCCACATACACGAACTCCCCAACACTATGGTATATTTCATGTTTGCCCACCGTGTTGCAGGGATGAAACCGATTACTATGATAAATCCCCTCCCAAACACAACAGCAGTGAAAGCCAGCTATTTACATTCCTCTCCCTCCTACAGCAGTACAGGATTCAGTTTATCTTACCACATTTGATGGCCTCATCATATATAAGGCATCCTGTCTGTGACTCTGACATCCATATTCCCTTCATTTCAGTGACATTAGAAGTTTCAATATGTATATGGCTGTCTTTATAGTATTTAAAAGGAGCCGCTTCCACCTAACAGTCTCATTCACTGGTTCCCAACTAGTGCTGAATCCTATGCTGATGCCTCCATAATGGGTCACATGAGCAGACCTCTCTGCAAATCACCTGACAAGAGTGAACAGCACCACATGAAGAAAAACAAGCAAATCTGCCTTGCAGTGTTTTAGTATGCCTGTGTAGGTATGAGAAGTACCAAAATGCATAAATCTAGATAAATACAGAAAACTAAAAAATAAAAAAAATAAAAATATAAATACATTTTTTGTTAAAGCAAGAATGCTTGTATTGAGTCACTCTAAAAAGTAAGAAATAAGGAAATATGAAAATTTTGCAAAAGAAATGCAAACAAGCTAATTTCAGAAACGCATTTGAGGCTGGTTTTGATGTTTCTTGCACCTTTTTCTGGTACCTCATTGTCACAATCAGCAAAACCAACCTCAACTTTTTCTGGGGTACCTTTGGTTGATACTGTGTTCTCTACAGTGTGTAACTAGGTAGGTGGTTTGAATCCAATAGAGACTGATTAATATGAGCTATGTCCCTATCATGCAAGGAAGGAATGGCTTCACCCTCAGATATGTGTAGCTTCACAGTGGGCAGATGGCTCTTTGACTACTTTCAGTCCCTTTTAGCACACACATAAACACACACACACACACACACACACACACACACACACACACACACACACACACACACACACACACACACCATTCTCCTAAATCAGTGGTGATGTCAGCCTTTCAAATGTGCAGTTTCACACTTCCAAACAACCATCCTATGTGGCACTTGTGATTCATGTGATATCTTCTAGCTTGTGATCTTAGTTACGTAGTTGGTTCAAACCCAGACATTGATCCACAGTTTCAGTTTGACAGTGTGTGTGAATGTACATGTAGGTAAGAATGATGTCATACACATATCTGATGTGTACACGCATAGATGGAGAGAGCTCTTTCTATACTTTTTGATCAATTCAGCCCACCAACTGCTTTGTTAAACACTGATGAGCTCATTTGGAGAAATTTGATTCATCTCAATCTTGAATAAGTCTTCTCCTGTGGCTTGTGGGCTTAATAAGCTATGAGTAAGAATTCTGCATTATCTGCATATTATGCTTCTATAGTCACTGGGATGACTTCATAATGCAACATGTGTGGTTGAGTACACCTACCATTATACAATATTGTGTAACACAGAGACAGAACATGCCACTCCTATCAATCAGTTTAAATGCACTCATATGCCTTGCTGCACAAAGATGATGTAACTCCTTCAAACAAACTTTGTCTCATATCTGTAGTAAGACACTACCTCTGGTGTATGCAGTCAAAACATTATCCTTTAGCTTTCATAGTTAAATATGCAGGGGTTTGAAACTTACAGTGAATGAGTAGTATGGGGTATGTGTAAAAATAATGCTGTGCATGAATTATATCCACAACCACTTAATGTGCACCATTACAGTGGGTGAGGGCTCTTTCATTATGTTTAGCCTAAATAACTGTTTTCTACCACAATAGTGATGTCAAGCCTTCAAATATGTTCTGTATCACAGTTAGGATAATACCTAACCTGTGATGCATGTAGTTAATTGACACTGTGTTTTATGAACTTATATAGGCAGGTATTCAAATCCATCAATGGACAACATAAAGGAAATGTAGTGAAATGATGCAATAACACATACAACATTGCTTCAATTTATTTGTATCTATTTTTATATCTAGCAAACCCCTTACAAAACTTTGGGGATTTCAAGGTAATCCTATAGGTGTTTTTCAATGCTTGTGGTGAGAGATGTGCTGTGGTGCATGCAGTTAATACTGACATCTATATCATTTGTACCCAGATAGGCAGTGGTTCAAATATGGGAAGGTATGTGTGCAAAACAATATCAACAAATAAGGGTAGCCTACCCAACAAACATTGTGATATGGTTCAATTGCACCTGTGTGCGCAGTAACATAGCTACATCTTCATCACTCAGAATAATTTGTGTTGGATAAATGAACATCAAAAATATTTCTTATTTCACACCTTGAAGTGTAACACCCTCCATTATCATCCCCTGTGTCAAATGCATTTACTACACAGCTCAGAATAGTGTGGAGCAAGATCAGCAGAGGGTTGAATCTGGTAGTCTGTCTGTCAGACAGTTGTGACAGGAAGGAATTTCATAGTCAAAGTGGAGAGATGTGGCAAGGTAAGAGGTCCACTTTTATATGTTTCCACAAAAATAATTAACTGTATTGCATGACTTCATGCAGACATTTACATATACCATTTTATATTTTGTCTTTATTCATGCTATAGGACTTTAAAGGAAAATAACCTTATACATCAGTTTTTAATGTATGCCATGCTGCAAAATCATGATAATGTATGAATGGGCCTGCATTATGATACCTTCTCATGGTTTTGGGTTGAATAGCCTATATTATTGTAGTCTTTGCTGTACTTTGATATAAACATGCCCACTGTAATGATGTATTAGTTGTGTGTTGTTTAGCACAAAACACATTCAGTCATCAGTGTCCTGAGATAGTTCTTGTCATTTGCCCTTCTTTGTCAAAAAAGTAACAGAATTTGCCTCAGGAAAGTTTACTTTGTCTGAGTCCATGCAATGAACTTATTGATCTATATGGTGAGGATGAGAGCATTTCTCATAGGCCAGTGTACAGTCAGTATATGTGATATGTACACTGTCAACAGATCACTTACTTGTTGTTGTTTGTCTTTCGGCTTTTTCCTGGTTAGGGGTCACCACAGCGGAACTCCGGTCTGCTAATGATTGGCAGTAGATTTTTATGGTGCCAAGTTGCCAGCTCAATGCCCAACCTTCAACGAAGGCATGCCCATTCATGCATGTCTTTAGGAACATCACTCAACCGTGGGGAGGACATGCAGACTCCACACAGAAGGCACTGCCCATACTCCAGCCGAGAATCAAATGGGAGAACCTCTTGCTGTGAGGCAACAACGCTACCGCCGCACCACCACAGATGTGAACAGATCACTTACTAATACATGTTATTGTTTCACCTGGGTGTGATTTATGTTACTGCACTGTAACACAGGTATTAATAATATTTTTATGTATTTATTTATTTAATTTATTTTACATTTGTTGACCGGGATAGCCCGACTGGATACATGTTCATTTTCAGTGGAGGCCTGGGGAGAAAAGCTTCAGAGTATACATAATAAAACATAGCAATAAGGACAATATAACAGAAATAAAGGTGAATGTAGCAATGCAAACAAATACAAGTAAGCTAGTACCGTTAATATTTTGACAGTCAAAAGTAGACAATTTCACTTCATTTGTAAGCACTAGTTATAGTGAGGAGAAATGAAAACACATTAGCATTGACATCCAGTAGATTTTTGTACATTTATTAAAGCTGGCTAGCCAGGTTTGTTAAAGTGGCAGAGCCAGTTTAGTGCCAGATGTTGTTTGAGTTTGGTCTTAAATTCACGTGGGGAGGAGAGCATAGTAATGTCAGCTGGGAGTTGATTCCATGTTCTACCTGCAGATTTTGCCAAGAGAGCTACTCCTGTTGTATTGCTGGTTTTGATTGTAAGAATTTGAAGTTTATTAGAGGATCAAAGCAGTCTCTGATTAGTTTGGGCAGTGATAATATTTCTTTAAATAAATCATGCTTTTCTAACACAATTTTAGCTTTAGAATAGCCTTTTTGGGTTACAAATGACAACAAAATGCCCCTTTCTGAAGTATGTAAGGCAACAGCTTTACAATTCATTTAAACTGTTTTACATGATCTGTGAAAACTGCAGCATAATATTTGTTGCAACATATGACTTCCTGAATGCAAAACTGATGTGCAATAACTGCAGGATATGAAATATCCTCCAATTTATCTACTTTTCTTCTTAAATGTTAGCTCAACTCTGTACTGTAAATATATTTTACATTTGTAACATTTACTCCTGTTTGTTACACTGTAGCTATACTATCTCACATCCTTTGTCAGCCTTTCCCTTTTATTGTATGTATGTGTGCCTAAGTGGACAGTATTACTTGTAAAGGCAAAATAAATTTAATTACTATTGTTTGTACTCTAGTCTACTTATACCTAACGACACTTTCATCATTAAGCCTCTCCTGCCTCTTAATTACGTAATTCAAGTTACACTTGCTAGTATTGTGCTATCCACATGTGCTTGTTTACTGGATTTGCATGTATATACAACCTGTTGTTTTTATTGCATGCTCAAGCCTCTGTGCACCTGTTAACAGTCACTAGTAGGTGTTTTGCCCATTAACAGGTGCTGCTGAATAGCATCTTGCTTATTCGATGAACAGTGCTACTCATCATGTTCACAAGAAAAAAGCGTGTAAGCTTAGCTTCATGTGTACATGCATGTAATTATATCTCCAGAAGTCACCATCATCTCATCAGCAATGCACTCCATAACATCTACATTTAGACTAAACCACACAGGTTATATGACTGGATCTCCTATACATATCATCTTCCATTCCTCCAGTTTTACATATGAGCAGGAGAGAGACTACTGGATAGTAACGATTTCAAACAAATTATGGGATTACATAGCTAGCTCTAAGAGGAAAACATTCAATAGTGTTGTAAATGCTATAAGTCAATAAGGAAATAAAAACAAACCAATGAGTCAGTTCATATCTTGAATAAATCTTGACAGTTTAGTCAGTTCACCTGTGACACTGTGGAAATACTTATGCATTTTAAGTTTGAGAGTTCTGTAAGTCTAAGTATTCCCTTTATACCAATATGCAACACTCTTGAACATCATACACACATAAGATGCAGGGGTGTAATTGCTGCAGGACAGCCTACTACTTCCCTTGTCAAACATAAAGGTCTGCACCCCCCACACACCCCTACTACTTAAGCATACTAAGTTGGAGAATGCTGCATCTTAGTTTAAAGGGAACATTCAGAGTTACAGCAGCTTAAGGCTCAGCATGCACATTCTTCTTTAATAATAAATAACATTTTCACTATATGCTGGATCACATTTGCTGTTCTCACACCTTCAAGGGGAACCCTGCTGCCTGATTTCTTTACTTAAATGCTTATCTTAGCCCTAACACTCACAGTCCTGATATCATTAAAATCAGATAAGTTCAAAGTGTTAACATCAATATTAGGAATGTCATACATTGTTGGTAATACTCATTTTAATGTCTGCCCAACTTATATGCCACCTACTAGTTCTCTGGTTGTGGCTCCTTTATCATAGAATCAGTTAATAGTAACATAAATGAACTTAAATGATGCATACACATTCACAGCTGTACTACTGCAGTCTAACAGTAATGTAACTGAAATCCTAAGGTGGTTAAAACCCAGAGGCTATACCATCATGTCATCATGTCTCTGACTCTTCTCCAGTTCACAGAAATGGTGGCATAGTAATGCTGACAATACAAAAATAACTATACTTTAGGCTCTGTATAACTTGTAAGTCCTGAGAACACTCTGGCCGATCTGACTGGTATGCGAAATTGTTTTAGAAGGCAATTATTATAACCACCAGTTAATACACAGGCCACCGATGCTATGTTATTTTAATTAAAATAAGGAGTTTGCAGGTTATTTAAATGGAAACTCTTAGACACATCACAAAGACCACATTGCTGATCTTCACCTTCAACATTTTTTTGATTTCTCCACCATAACTGGCATCCACAAACTTCTTAACGTAGTAGTCACAAATTTCCCAAATAATGCAGCCTCCATCCTTAATCATCCATTCTTCAATTACATGTTTTTGGTTTGGAGAAAGACTTAAGATTCCTGCTATTGTTATCGTAACTAAATCCTACGCACATCATAAAAAAATGCCTACCTCACTAAATGGACTTTCAGGTATAATGTTGATGATTATTCAAAATATAAATTTTTGTGAATGTACTTCATGCTCATCTGGCTAACTTTTTTTCTCATTTACAAGATGTGCAAGGGGTGCTCAGTTTACCTGGGTGAACCCCTGAACTCACAGTCTTGCAAAGGTGTGTAGATGATAACTAGGCAACAGTGGAAAGTGCCTGATTCTTCTCAGGTTTGTTATTCCTTTATGTCACTAAGAAATATGTATAAAAGCGATGAAGAGACATAAAGCCACTTGCCTGAAATAAATCAAAAATAAATAGTAGCTTTTCTAAAAGCCAAGACAGCTCTAGAGAGAAGTATATAAAATCACTGGACATTAAAAGACTAGTACCTATAGCTCTCTGACATCCATAAATTTAACTAACTCAAATTTGATCTTCATGTTCTTCATGCTATCAAGAAAACCCACCTAAAGCTTGGCCTTCTGCATAAAAATAAAAAGTTCCTTACTCCTAAATCTAGAATCTCACTTGCCCAAGCATATCGTCTCTCTAACCTCTTTTACATCTTCCAAATCTTAACCAACTTACAGGTCTCACTACTTTCAAAACCCGAAATCAACTACAACAATGTTGCTAGATTTGCAGCTAACTTGCCACCTCAATCTCATCAATGTCATGGTCTTTAGATACTCAGTTGGCTTGAGTTTCCTAACCAATTGTTATTCACACAGCTTCTTGTTATCCATTCTGTTTTGAATAAGACCTCTTCCTGCCCTAGCATCTCCTCAATTGTCTCTCACTATAAACCCCTTCGGTCCCTCAGAACCTTTGACCTAAGTCTGTTACTGATGTACAAACCAAAAAAATCTTTGGGTCAGAATCCCTATTGCTACTTTCTTGCTCTTTTTTGGAGCGAGCTTCCCTTGACACTCAGAAATATTACCCATAAACCGAATTATAACTCTCTAATTTACCACTCTGAATTGCAGAGATGTCTACTGATGAAATATAAGTGTGTCTTTCCTTAGTGTTAAGTTGTCATCTATTTATGTTCTTTCTTCTCATGTTCATGTTCTTTGTTGCTGCTTATCACACTGTTTATACTTTTGCTAGATTGCTATAGTATATATTTTTTTATTTTTATATTTATATTGTATATTTTACTGCACTTTCTTCAATCTCTTTTTGCTTTATTTTGTTTTGTTGTTTTGCTGTGCCTCTAGGACTCTCATTCATTTGTTTTTATTCAGTATGTTGTTACTTTATTCTACTTTAATATTGTAATCTTTCCCACTATGTTTGTACTATGGAGTTTTTCTCCCCGGGCCTACACTGAAAAAGGGCTCTTGCTCAGTCGGACTATCCCAGTCAACAAATGTCAAATAAATAAATAAATAAATAAAGCTTAAAAAATATTCACCATACATTGTAGCTCATACAATATGTAATACATTTTCTGTTTCAACTGATGAGTAACCTACCACATTCTGTTATTCTCCCTTTATCCCCAAACTCTTTCACACAGCCTTTTCATTTCATACCCCTCAAATGTGTTGAAATCTAAAAAAAAACTACTCTGCAATATCCCTAAGTATAAAAAAAACTGTTCTGACAACTTGCACCATAAATTTAAAAAAGTATATGGACTGTACATATCCAAACTACTCATTCAAGCACTATAGATGCATTGTGTATTAATTTAGAATTCTTCTCTTCTGGAGTCAGGAACTATTCCTGCATGCCCTGCCTTTCATTAGTATGTGTTTTTACTTTCCTGACTACGATTTTTTCAAAATGCCTCCTCCTTTCAACTTACAGAATATAATAACAGACATGGTACTCTAAGTAGAATATAACATGATTTAAATATGCCAGACAACCATATTTCTAGTATGCATCATGTAAAATCACTATGTTTTCAGTGACTGCTAGTCTAGGGCCTGCATACTAGTACCAATATTAATTATTGATTAATATTATCTAATGTATATACGATAACTGAACTAGTTTAAGCATGGAACCACCATATATTTAATGCATGTTATTAGCTATTTTAATGTTTCATGAATTATGTTTTTATGCAGTACGTTAAAAATATTGACAGACTGATTCACTGACATATATTTCACATCTCAGTGCTTTGAAAACTAAATAATAGCACCTGATTATTTTCTTCACAGATGGTACTCATCATTTTTGCTGTTGCAAAAATTATTGATTTTACAGTCCAACTGGAAAAAAAAGCTGATATAAACATGTTTAAGCTAACCTTCTGAGACTATATTCCTGTTGGCTCCCTGAACTAATGAAAAAGTGCCCTGTTTAAGACCCAGGTGACATGTGACCCAGTAAGGGAGCCTAGCTGTGGATAAGCAGCATGGAAGTGGGAGAAGAAGGAATGGGCTACTCACTTCTCTCAGTGCGGGATGCAACAGGTACCAACACTGGCAGACATTTTCCATTTGTTCTCTTGGGCAGAAGCTGGAGAGCCAGTGGAAGCATTTCCTCAAGGGAGATAGGGCATCCTTTCAGCTTAGGTCACTCATGGAAGTGAATAACATTCCTTCTCAAAGCCCATTGCATATCCATCCTCCAAGGCATCATTGGGCATGGCTGAGTAAGCTGTAAAGCCAAGAAAAAAAAAGCTCCATACCCTACTGTGGATAAGGATACCATTTGACAATGAAAATGATAGGGGAACAAATATGATGTGGGAAACTTCCCCAAGGAAAATGAATAGGTCATTGAAGTGACGGAGAAGAATTTTTGATGAACAGGTATGTGGTAGGAGCCAAAAATAATGTCTGAAACTTCATTCTTCTGCCAGATAAAAAAAAATCTTGAAATTATAATTAATGTTTTGTAATTTTAGATGTATTCCTTCTTGTCTCCATCATGAAAATTACCATTTTTAAGAACATTAATTATAAAACAGGAATCTTGAGCATTTGCCTTTTTCGGCAGATCTGACCACCTAATATGCATGAAACAAACGTGCAGTTGTAGATAATTAAAGTCTGATACTAGTTTAGTGTAACACGGTTGTTGACGTTATTTGCATTATAGCTATATAGTTGAAACTAGAATACAATGGTATTCATAATTTCTGCAAAACTATTTGCAGAGTGAAAGGACAAAAAATGTCTTATTTGCAAATGATTTAGTTTTCATTTCTAGGCTGCCTATAAAATCAATAAAGACAAGTTCAAACAGAGTATTTTGAAATATATTCAGTATGTCTTGAATGTGTGTCCGAGTTGGAAATGTAGTTTGGATCATTCACTCTTGAAATCTGGATAATATTAAATTGATAAATTGCAGTGTCATAATAAAATTCAGCTATTATAAAATGATTTGACTACTCTTGTAACCAGTTTATCGCAACTTTTTGGTTTTGAATTCAGGCAGTGCAGGTCACATTCAAGGAAAGATGAAAATACATTTAGGTATACAATGTTATTTCTATAAATGTTGCTTATTCTGCAGGTCTCTAGAAATTTGAATGCCCTACTCATTACAGAAACATTGATTATATTTCAACCATTAGTTCCTGAGGTGTTGATTTCTTTCCATCAATGGAAAAGGTTTCTGTGTTGGATTTAGCACATTTGTTATCTCTGGTTAAATGTACAGTTAAGAGTTTCAAAATATTTTTCACTAGCATTAGTGCTTGGGAAATTTTCATCAGGTTAAAAGCAATCAGTCAAAAAGAAAGTGGCCAACCGTAACCTAACAAATATACTAACTGGGGAGGGTGCAATATGGTGTAATATGCAGCATTTCAACAAACCAAGAGCCCTGCTAATTGTAGATGAGTGTGTAGACTCAAATCATCTGTACAGAAGGTCACTGTACCCGCTGTAGGTCAGGAAGCCAGTTCACCTAAACATAGCCAAAGTGGCATCCAATGGCACAGACAGCAACCAGAACAGATTAAATTGTACTGCATTAATGTTATTTATTTGTTTCTTTGTTTACTTGTTAACTGGTAAGCACAATTATAGAGTGCAGAATTAGGTGATGCTAAGCTTTGTAAAAGAGTTCTGGGTGTAGTAAGACTGCTGAAAAGGTGTCGTTTGTGGACAGAAAGGATGGTGTGGAATCCAGATGTAATCCAAGGTTTGTGTATTATATGCTAGTGAAATTAGTAGGCTGCATGGATCAGCCACATTAATCTGAATGGAATGTTGAAGTTTCTTGTTTGAACAAAATAAAACAAAGGTATGTTTTTTTTGGCATTTATGAATACTTAATTACCTTTTATCCAGTTCCGTGAAAATACTTTGTATGTTTGTTTGTAATGTTGCTGGCAATTTATCAGAACAGAGCAGTAGGACAACATCAGCATGCACTGTTATGTCTAGAGTCAGAAGGCCTTGAGTTTGGTGATATAAGAAGGGGGAGGGGTAAATAAGCCCTATCATATATTCCCGTGAGACATCTGCTGAAAAAGAGCCATTACAAAAGTCACTATCTCTGCATATGTACATAGAACATATAATGCATAATGACATGCAAATGACTTTCTATATGGATATTTCTATTTCAGATTTTTTGAAATACATAATGGTCTGTGTGGATGTGTGTGTTTGTGTGTACATGCGTGTGTGTGTGCATGTGTATGTGTGCGTGTTTGTGCGTGCATGTGTGTGTGTGTCTGTGTGCCTGTGTGTGCTTGTATGTATGCATGTGTGTGTATGTATGTGTGTGCCTGTATGTGCCTGTGTGTGCGTGTGTGTGCATATGTGTGCATGTGTGTGTGTTCATATGTGTGTGTGCGCACGTGTGTGTGTGTATGTTTGTGTGTGTGTGTGCCTGTGTGTGTATGTGTGCGTGCCTGTGTGTGCATGCATTTGTGTGTGTGAGCCTGTGTGTGCATGCGTGTGTGTGTGTGTGTGTGTGTGTGTGTGTGTGTGTGTGTGTCTGTGTGTGTGTTGGACTGTATGTAAGAAGGTGGGGTGGGGGGGTTTATAAAATCAGTTTAGGAAACTTAGGATCTACTCCTTGTCAGTAGTTGTGTGTGACTGACCTGAGGTATGCTTCTATGAAGAAATATAGTGGTTGCTTGTGCAGGATGGACTCCATAGTTCGGATTTTAAAATTTGGTAGTATATCCCTGTCTCACCTATGACATACTTCAGTATATTAGTGTCAGGTTCATTGCTGCGAGCTGCTACTTTCTGCTTCAGCACTTAGGTTGCCTGGGAATGGGATGGAATTTAATGCTTCTGTTGTGTATCACTTCTGGCAATGGGGCTGCTGATGTTTCCACTTTAAACTTCTCAACCTTTGGCTCTGTTTTTAGCTCATTAAAACAAATATTTGTAGACTATATAGGGATTTCTGTTCTTGAAAATAACAGTTGGAAAATAAATGGCAATTTCTTTCTAAGCTTAAAATAATTCTTGAACATCTTTGACTACTACTATTTTACATTTCTCTGTTTCTCCCCAAACAACCTGCAGAAATGTGTTACATTGTGACATTTGCCATCTTCTCAGTCATTCCTTTCACAGTGCAAAATAAATTTAATTTCTAGATTCAAATATTTCATATTTGTGCTAAATTTACTTGCAGTGACAGAGTTCTTAGTTGTTGCATTAGAGACATTTTTTTCTAATTGAAAGTCATAGCTTTCAGGGAGGCCGTGGTGGTGCAGTGGTTAGTGTTGCCGCCTTACAGCAAGAAGTTCTCTGGTTTGATCCTCGGCTGGGGTACCTTCTGTGTGGAGTCTGCATGCCCTCCCTGTGGTTGTGTGGGTTTCTTCCAGTTTCCTCCCAAAAACATGCTGTAGGTGGATTGGACACTCTAATTTGGTCCTAGGTATGAGTGTGTGCCTTCTGTAGAAGGTTGGGCACTGCGCTGGCAACTCAACACCATAAAAGTCCACTGCCAATCATGAGCAGACAGGTGATCTGCTGTGGCAATTCCTGACTGGGAAAAGCCAGAAGAAGAAAGTCGTAGTTTTCTAGCTGTAAGCATATAAACTCTCAAAAACAAATACATTATTTCATGTAACATCTGAATGCTTTTTACATGACAGTGAACACAGATACTATGGATGTGCTTCCAGCCTCCATGAAATCTTTACTCTGACTCTTTCTAGAAAGAGTTCCACCATATGATTTGCAATTAATGTGCTTAGGTATCAGCATGTTCAAACTTATGTACATATGTGCTACAAAACCCACCCTATATGTTGCATTCCACTTTGTCATAATGAGGAAGAATGAAGGTGGAGTTATCTATATCTATCTATCTATATATATATATATACATATATATATATATATATATATATATATATATATATATATATATATATAAATATATTTAAACATATATATATATATGTGTGTGTGTGTGTGTGTGTGTGTGTGAAATGGGAGGGGGATAAAACACCATTAACCACAAAATCTGTTTGTCATCAGGATCCAATACTGAAAGACCAAACGTTGAGACATTGTGGAGTAAAAATAACTTTTTATATGAAAATACACACAAAAAAAGACAAAATGCCAAAAAAATTAAAATAAACAAGGATAAAAAATTAAGTTTTATTGTGTAAATTCATATTAAAAAATAGTTTTTACTCCAGACTGTTTCAACGTTTGGTCATTCAGCAGTGGATTCCGAAGAGTGGATTGTATGGTTAATTATGTCCATAACTTCTTTATGTAACAGAGATCTTTATCAAGAAAAACAATAAAGAATGAAATGGAGATGAGGACCATTTTATTCTAATCAGGAGAGCATGAGAGAAAACAAAGGTATCCTGATAAAATAGTATTACACTGGCCTTGTAGGGCATATGGTTAAAGGGATATATGCATCTGGATAAAACCATCTACAACAAAAAGTACATGATGCAGTGTTTTGTGAAGGATATAGTCGATAAGTATGGATATTATTGGTTTTATTATCCAGATGATTCCAATAGGAGAAATGCTATTACTTAAGTGTTCATAATAAAAACTAGCATTGTTTTATGAGTTTTATAACTGAACCCATGAAAGCACACAAATCAGAACAGCAGAATCGACATAAAATGAAGACTGAAATCAGAATGGTTCTCCAAATGTGGTGCAGTGGGAGGTATACTTTCTACAGGTGTATGTTAAGTGAAATCAATGACACAGTTGTAAGAGTCATAGATATGCCTACTCTGAGCTGAAGAGTTATATAAATGCACAGAGCCATGCACTGATATGCTACGTATGACAAATGTCAGTATGAGAGGAATGGATGATAAGAGGAATGGATGTGTAATTCGTGCACCAGTCTGTGGACATATGTATGTACATAGCAGTTAGGTAGCATGCATGACCATCAGATGCCAAGCAGATACAATAAAAAGAATGAAGCCATATTTATTGTGGTAATCCCATATGATATGTCATAAGTCATGCAGTGCACAGTGTTTCAAGCATAGAAACAAGGAACATGCGCAGGTGACAAGTGATACACCGATAATTTGGAAAATTATTACTGGTGTGCTGCACCCACTGTGCATTCTACAATGCAGTGACAAGCATGTGGAGCTGGAATAGCTGAATATGCTAGTGTGTGCATGCATATATGCCATGAAACATAGTCACACAAAATCCATACATTGCACACAACATCCATATATCATACAGTGCATATACACAAGTGTCAGATGGGTGATGATAGGATTGCCATATATTAGAGTTGCCTGTCAACAAGAACAGATTCCAAAGTGTACCAGAGAGCATGTATAGCACGTGAAACAAAGTGACCAGTTTCCAGCAGCAGAGAAAACTCTAAGCACACAGGGCCAAAGGAGCAGAAAAAAGGTACAAACACTGTAATCCTGGGAATAATTTCATTCAGTTGTCATCATCTTTCATTTATTAGAAAGGCATTTCAAAATCCAGAGCATTAAGTTCAGAAAGTTTTGCTTGGTTAATGTACATTAGACTGAGGAGACAATGAAAGTGGGTGAAAGAGCCAGAAAAAATAGATGCAATCTTTGAAGTTCACTAGATCCAACAATGATGTTCTTGCTAGAGTGCTATATTATTAATAGCATTCAAGAAAAGAAGTCGCTTTCTGGTTATGACAAAATTCATAAAGGCACTGGTCTTTGCTTGCTGTGAACATGAGAAAAAAATAATTAGTTATACCATAACTTGTTAACCGAAACACTGGATTCCCACAGGAAATTGTTTGGTGTTCTGTCAAACGATTGTAAAGCAAAATTCTAGAACTACACATAAATCAGTTACTATATCGTCTTCATATGCCTGTCAACAAATAGCTGCCCCTTATGAAGAGTGCTGGTACGACAGTAAAAACTGAATAAAATGTTCCTACAATTAAGTATGATCATTAGATCTAGCCTTAGAGAACTTCCACATTTTGTTGTTTTCACAGTTCTTACAAATGAAGTCCATCTTGGAGGAAATAAGGAACAGATAACATACCTCTCAGTTGATACAACTGACACAGAATTAAGGCTGAAGGAGATTGTAGGAGGCAGGAAAGAATAAAAAAGACTTTCTTTCTGAACCATAATCAAAAGCTTCTACATGTTTTTTGCCACCAAGCATGTCAGTTGCCAAGAAGAATTTCACCAGCTCGACTTCAGCCCACTTATTCTTCTGTGGCGGAGAGTCCTGCAGAATCATTAAAGTGAAAGCTGTGTGGAGATAGTGTCATTTGGGCAGCCATGGAGGTTGCCTGTGTCGTGTCTGGTATCCCATTTACTAGATAATTCATGATTGCCTTAACTACATGGGGTATGTGTGAGTTACATCACTGTAGAGCTCACAATGCCTTCCTCATGTGGGCATGTGCTCTTTTATGTCACCTACAAAGGATACCACTCATCAGTGTATTAGTGATCCTAATGCATCCTCCTGATCTAAGTATTTTGCATGTAGACCTGTGGATCTGACGGGACTGATATATTACATGGTTGGACATCCATGGCTGGCTTTGTCATGCTATCCATTAAGGCTGGACATGACCATTCTTTTGCATCTCTATCATATACTTTAGCAGGTAATCAATCCCAGATGACCTAGGTTGTAGTGAAGGTATTACCTTTTATGCTACTGGAACTGGCTACACACAAAAAAAAAACAATTCAGAAAACTTGTGATCAACAAAATGTGGCCACTTGGAAAAACAAGATTATTTGGACTAAAATAGAGATGCAAGGACAAAAAATATTCTGGGCAGTTTATTGACCATATCCCAGGATTTCTGAAAATGGAACCAGTGCAGAAACTGAAGATAAAAATAAAAGATCGGCCTTGCACTTAAAATGGTTCCTAATTCTTATCCAACCTGTAATTGTTCATTTTTTTTGTCATACTTAAAGAAAGAATCATGAAAACAACATGGTCTGCAACTCAACAAAGAAATTCTGGTGCCAGGATACAAAAATACAATGAATCCTCTGTGATTGAGAAAGGAAGCATTCTGTGGAAAGTAGCAAATATACTTAAAGGAAGAAAATTAAACTGAATACATCATGTCCAGTTGTACTTGGGATTTTTTGATGGTGATATTTAAGAGTTGTGAAACATCTGAAAAACAGATAGTTCCACTGCCAAAAAAGTGATGGACTAGAACTGATCAGCAAAGAAGTGTCAAGACAGCTATAGCAAAAAATACAATTTTTCTATGGTACCACCATATTCTGCCCAATATTCCTGACCCATACTACAATCACTGCCTGCCCAGTCTCTTTTCCTGGATTCTTCACACTATCCACACCATATTATATCTTTTTTTTTTTGCACAGTAATAACTGTGGAAAAAGTAATAAAGTTAATGTAGGGATCCGGGGGTCACTTGTTCCCCAAAAAACATCTCGGTCTGGATACTGTGATGTGCATTTTACAGCTTTTATTTAGTCATTTGCTTCAGTAATGGCATGAACAAAAACCATGATAAAGGATAAGAACAAAAAGCTGTTACTCTAATCTTTTTTTCTTTGCTAAAGGAATGGAATCATCCAAGCAATTGAAGGTTTAATGTTCAAATCTGAAAAAAAGTAATTCTGAATAAACCGAGAAGGCAAAATTCTTGTGAAGATATATAAATTACATCTAAGAATATTATGTGACTTCATATCCTGTCATGCAAATGTACTCCTCTTCTGTTAGGCTGGAATGTGTGTGTGTGTGTGTGTGTGTGTGTGTGTGTGTGTGTGTGTGTGTGTGTGTGTGTGTGTGTGTGTGTGTGTGCATGTGTTTGCATATATAAATGTTTTTCACTGCAGTTAATAAATGATGAACAGCAATAGTATGAAATTCATTGTTGTAAGAAACAAAAAAATTACCACTAAACTACTTGAAATGAAACCTGCAAATGCCTCATACTAAATAATACCACATTACAAGCAAAATGCTTTCATGAAATAAGTGCTACTCCAATTATATTTATATATATATACATTTATATATGCAAACACATGCACACACACACACACACACACACACACACACACACACACACACACACACACATATTATATAACAAGTTAGAGCCAGTAAATACAATGGATATCTTTTGTTTCTCTTCCCAGCAATCAGATGTAATTAATGGGTGTCTTAACTATTCTGTCAAAAGATTTAAATGTCTGTGTCATGCAATGATGTAATGCAGAATTTTCCTCATAAGTATATTGTTTAATTATCTTTAGGGGATTCAGCATTTTCTTCTAATGCCCTCTTGGTCAGCATACATTTCTCTGACATTGCTGGTCGAATGGCAATTGTCAGCTCTTAAAGGAATCATGTTTTGAACTTCATATTTATAGTTGTTTTGGAATAAGAAAATAATTATAACTGACAGAGTGAAAAGATTTATTTACAATGTTTCTTTAATTACATTTTGGTTTGTTTGTTTTACACATCTTGCAGATGTTTCTTGAAAGAAAATGACAATGGATCTGTCTGCTTAACTATACCTTTCTGTTTTCTAGTGCTTGAAGGGAAAGGGATCTGCTTCATATGGATGGGAAGCCATTTCCAGAGAATGGGGATTCCCTGAAACACATATCTGCCCTTCCAGCATGTCCTATTTAAGTTTCACACACATTTAAATCCCTAGATCTAGTAGTTCTGGTCCTGTTCATTTTGTGGATATGCCAATGGTCCATCAGAGCAGGATCTTGGGATGCCTTGAATGCCATGCATACATCACCTCTCTGCAGTCTGTATGAAATATTGTACAGAGATAGGGCTTCGAGGCAATCTGCACAGATGTTTACTCCCGGTATTTTTTTTTTTGTTTGTGAGGAACCTCTGTGAATGTTCTAGTTGATGAATGTACCTGGTCAGGTACATACCAAAGGGGGTGTTACCCTCACTAGGAATTAATGAGCAGTAATGTAACTTTTTTTATATGTGATAACTGCTCAGTGAGATTATATGCCACTTGTCTTTGGAGTTCTCATTTTTGTCTTATGCAGCAAATGCTGGTGTGCTTATATTTGTACTTTATAAGTAACATTTGAAACATTGTTCAGTTATATTATTATGATTATTATTATTATTATTATTATTATTATTATTATTATTATTATTATTATTATTATTACTATTATTATTTTGCTTAGGTCCTGAGGATGAATACATGTTCTATCAATGTGTTGCATTAAACTGGGAAAAGCTGTACTCTGACATACCCTAAGCTGGAACCTGTAACTGGGCTGAAAGTTTCTTTCACTTAGTTGCAGTGATCATAAGTGGAAGGACCTTTGTTCCCATACAAACCAATGCTTCCTAGATTTATTATTTTATGGTATGCTTCTGAAGTGTAAAATGTTTCTTTTTAATCTCACAGACTGTTTTCAGATGGTTGTATTTCATCTGCTTGAAATAGTCTCAGAGTTAATTGTTTCACACCTTATGTTTTTTCCCACCAGCCTACCTGAAATCACTGAATATCGGTATCTACTAATTTCATTGATTTCATTAAACCTAGCTGCATTCTTCAGAACAGTGATTTTTTTAATGTTATTATTATTATTATTATTATTATTATTATTACTATTATTTGTCTTTGTATCCAGTTACTTTTGTGGGTCATTTTGCTACAGTGATATTCAATGAAACTCATTTAATGTATACTACTCCCCAAAACCTAAATTTTAAAACAGTAGGCAACTTTCACAAAATCACAAAAAGAAAAAAAACAGCTTTATTATTTTAAGCTGCACTTACAGTGATATGTCTGGTGACACCTTTTATATACTTTTCAACTTTTTTCCGTGTTTTAACAAAAAAAGTTACCTGTTTGCATTTTTAGTTTGTTCTGGGACCTTAGTCTTGTAAGATAATAGTCTTAACTGATAGTCAGCCATGCTGGAAAACTACCTCATTTTTAAAACACCCCTAAAAATAGACCCAGTAGTTAGGAATTTAAGGACTAATGTAGATAGTAACCTGGTTCCTGACCAACATGCATCTAAAGTATTAAGAAAATCATTCTCTGTCAGTCAGCTTATAAGTAAGGGCATGGCATCTAGGTCCATTTTGCACTGGGCTCAGTCATCATCAGATCCATCGTTGAGTATACATAGCCTCTTCGATATATACATGACCAGGCATATGCATCAACTAGAACATCCACACAGGTTCCTCACAAAAAAAAATACAGGTCATAAACATAATGTTCTATGCAGATTGCCTCGAAGCCATATCTTTTACTTTATTTCATACAGGCTGCTGACAGGTGATTTATGCATAGCATTCAAGGCATCCTAAGGCCTCGGTCTGATGGACCTTTTGCATATCCACAAAATTAACAGGACCAAAACTACGAGATCTAAGGATTTAAACTTCGCCTGCAACTTAAATAGAACATGCTGGAAAGGCAGGTGCTTATCTCAGAGAATCCCCATCTCTGGAATAGGTTGCATGTAAAGCAGAGCCCTTCCCTAACCCTATTCAACTGCAACTTGACCAGTGGATGGGAAAATGAAAATTCTCTCCTGGTTTGACACCTGTGTCTTAGATGGACAAAAGAAGCTGTTAAATCATGCCCTAACCAACATACACCCCTTAAAATAACCTCTAAGGCACCATAACTCATGGGATGCATTTAAGTTGCATGGCTAGGCTTATAAAGGCCCCTGAGGTTGTTAGCCTAGTATACACCTATGTACCTATGAACCTATGTGCATATGTGTGGGGGACAAGACTCGCAAGTTAAT